>NC_024320.1:7841914-7858678 GCF_000523025.1 Cynoglossus semilaevis
GCCTTCAGTGTGAATGTGAATCATTAAAAAGAATGAGAGTTTAAATATCATCCCAGCATCTTAAATATGTCTGTCGGAAACCAAATGGTAATTACAATATTAACCACCTGGAGGTAAAACTAGATACTCAAGATATCCTCTCCTGTCTTTGAACAGTAAACAACCGTGCACAGGCCCCTTCATTAGACACTGTCATATACAGCCTTCCATGAATATTGTAGTCATTTTGATGAAATCAAGTCAGATTATGGTTATAGTCTGCCTTCATATTCAGTCAAATCTGAATGGGAAAATTAAATGCAAAGAAGTTTGATGTGGACGATGTATATGACACGTGCCTGAAAAGTATGTTCACATCATTAGTGTTAGCATTTAACCAGATGTGACTTTTTACTGTCATTCATTCTGAACAGACTGGGTTGGTTTTAGGGCAGAGACCAATATTTTATATCACTAAAATATCACTGTCTAATGTTATTTCCAGAACCCAAGTTTTCCCGGTGTCCTTATTTAAAAAAAAAACTTCAGTCCCAGTGTTTGAGAACGCTGTGAGGAGCGATCTTTGTCTGTGACACTTTGGTAGCAGCATCTTTACCTCCGTGTCTCCTGTTTGATATCCAGCTAGAGAGTCTCTTACCGGTTGGCGTAGTGTTCGATGCGAGTGTGTGTGTCGTCGTGTGAGAGCTGAGGGGAAGATCCAGGCCTGGGAGAGTCAACAAGGACAAAAAGCTCATGAGGGCATCAGAAAGGAAGTCATTAACCCAAGTGGATGAAATCAGTACTGCACAGAAAAGGCACGGAGTGAGAAAGAAGAATCTTGAGAGTGACAGAAGCTGCCACCTAGCTGAGGGTACCGGTATATAAGGATCCAAACTACATTCAGAGGTGGATCTCTGCAGGGAATCAGAATCTCAGCCTAAAACAGCAGGGGCCACCAACTTGTCGGACGACCAGAATTCTTTCAGAAGGACACCTCGGCGGCAGGACTCTCAAGACCACATTTTTGTCTAACATTGTTGGATGTTTATTTTGGATTCCTGTCATGAGCCAGATTAGACAGTTTTAGGGATATGGCCTGCAGGCTGCCAGCTGATGATCACAGCGCTAAAAATGTTAATGGTTTAGAAAATAAATATAACTATTTACTACTTTGGCTGGTGTAGCTTTTTTTAATCTCAAATCTTAAACAATTCTGCTCCATTACTACATAAGCTTAGTGGTTTGCCTTATTTTATTACTTTTGTGCTTTACTTAAACAAAAAACAGTGCCAAAACAAATTCAATTATTTTTTGAATTGACTCACCTTTTTGCAGTTTTATTTTCAAATTATGCTTGTAGCTATTTATGTGTTCTTTTCAACTTTTCTGTGCTTTACTCTGAGGTTGCTTGTCTTTTAGCTCTATTTGTATCATCCTTTCTAATGACCCCATTTCTTCAAAATATTATAATTAAAAATAAAATAAAAAAGCTAAGTTTGCGAACTAACTTTCCAGTTTCCCCATTATGTTCATACCATAGTGGCATCAGCAGCTTCTTATATTGAGAACCTGGTAAATTTTGTTCTGATCTTGAGAAATTAATTGTAGAACTTGACTTTTGTCATAGTAGATAAAACATTTGAAATTGAATGAGATGTATATGAGTGAATGACAGGAGTTTATATCAGCAGAACAAAGCAGTGACATGCAGTCAACACACGAACCATCAAAGAAGCAGATGGACTGGAGTTTTAAACATGTTCCTGGTACAGCTACACTGGTCGGGACATTTGGGAAAGTACTATTATTGTGAGGGACACTGTCCTGGTGGACACATTTAGCAGGTCCCCACTAGGTATGTTTAGGTTCTAGATTTAGTATGGGATAAGAATAAGGTCCAATTGGAGCCAGGGTAACTCTGCAATAGCTATAACAACAGCAACAACAACAACAACAACAATAATAATAATAATAATAATAATAATAATAATAATATTGCATCAAACCCCTTTGTTACTTCAGATCTGGAATTGTTAGTGCTTTTTTACAGACTCTACAGAGTTCTTTTAAAGTCAGAGCCTAATTATTCTCAGAGCCTAATTATTCTCTCTGGCTAAAATTAAATGAAAATGTGAATTGTAGTTTAGTTATGGTTAGGTTGAGACACCAACTGGTAATGGTTAAAGTTTGTGTGCATGCGTGTGTGTAAGCGTGTATCTTTATGTGTGAGCCAGGTACTCACGCATGGTCTACGGGCCAGAAGTTGATCAGAGTGATGGGACTGCAAGACAAAAAAACGTGAAATGATGACATAGAAAGTGGAAGGACAATGCACAGACAGCAAAGCATGATGGGAGCTGAGGTTGTCCAAAATGCGCGTTTTGTGAAATCAAACAGTGAACAATGTGGTTTTGGAATTACAAGAATAGACACATGCTTGCCTGCACTCTGTGTCCATATGTTATAAAGTCCGTTTTTGACCTACACAGGTCTACACCTTGCGTTGACAGCTAGCATGATCAAAGTCCACCCTATAGCAATTCCAGGCTAAAATTTAGATCATTTTAGTTGTTTGGCTGTGTAAGAGCATTTTGGATTTTCGAAAATGTTTTAGTTTTTTTCTGGCTTAGGCAACCAAGGTAATTTAAGGCATTTTTAAAGTATTTTGTTTCTAACTTGGAATTAGTGTTTGGACTTATTTTTTAACCACATTTTCCAACTTGTTAGTAAATAGGCTAACAAGCTAATGAGTTATATTCCTCATTTGTTTTATATTTCTGTTAATGTTGTTTCGCTTCATTCTCTTATCATTATCTTTTAGTCATCTTAATCAATACTTGTTTTAGTAAAACTTTTTGTATAAAAGTATGTTTTTTTTTTTTAACTCAAAGATTTTTATGTAGCTCTCTGGTTAGCAAGTTATTTTAGCCAAATATGCTCACTTTTATTTTGTAACTATGTTGAAATTTTGTTTCACTAAAATATATTTTTGTGTCCGGATGTGGATACAGTAGTCTGTGCAGTCCTGAGGTCATTCAGCTGTTTTGTCTAACCTTAGTCAACGTTAGTACTAGCATGATTTCTAGGCATGTCATTTAGTTTAATTTCTTTATTTGTTTAACCTTAACAGGCTTATGTGACGTCAACACACATTTACTGTTAATGCCAAGCACAAAATCACATTACTATTGGAGTACATACAGTCATTTATTATGTGTACGTGTGTGTGTGTGTTTGTGCGTGTGATTTCGCCCACACACAAGAACCACTCACGTCTCCATATTGTCCCCCTCTAAGATGGTCTGAACAGGCAGGTAGCCCATCCGTGGGTGTTTGGCAAAGTAGCGCTTGGTCCTGAATTTGTTTTTCAGCACCTTGGCAAAGTCCCTGACGTCCTCCCCTGATGTGGTCTGCACAAAGAGGGGACAAAGGTGCTGTTTTTGCTGCTTCATACACCATCATGCACCATGATTTGCTTTATCAGACTTAATCCTTCCGTCTACTTTGTTTTTCTTTGTTAGCTAAATGTAAGACATTGTGTCAGCTTGGTTACAGATAACGTAGCTTTTTTTCCCTACTATAATTGTGTGTTTATATTTAATGGGTGCTTTCACCTATTTCTGTATGATCCCCACATATACTGTACATGCATCTCTTAGCTTCATGACTATTATCTTTGAGCTATATTCAGTTGACTGTTTGTGGTAGAAATATTCATAACAGAACATGTATTATACATCAAAATGAACTGTGATAAAATCTTCGTACCGGAGTGCAGTACTCCACCATCGGGTATTGCATCTTATGTCCCTTGGCAACTCGTCCAGAGAAGAAGCAGCTTTGGCAAATGTCATAGTTGAAATGTTTCAGGCTACGATATCTGGAGAGAGATAAAGAAAATAATAATAATAAAAAAGACAAGGACAACAGCGGAGCCAAGGTGGCAAGGTAACAAAAGAAAGTAGCTGTGGGAGAAAGAGAAAGGAGAAGACGGGAAGAAAGAAAAAGACAAATGGAAGAAATTTATGACTTTTTTTGCCCAGAGTTGGAGGCAGTTAAAATTCTTTCTGCCTCGTACCAAGTTAAGTTATTACTGCTCCAGTCGAGCTACAAAAGAAGAGTCAGACCTTCTTTTACAGGTCCCAATTCTCCTGTGCTGCAGACCATTATTCCAGAGGTATCATCAAAACCCCGTCATACATCATTATTACATACCAGCATGCTGTTTTACTGCCTTTCCACTGAATTAAATCGAGCCAATCAAGTTGGTTTAAAAGCTTCTTTGACACTCGACACAGAGTGATGTTATTTATCAGAACCGCTGAAGTTAATGTGCTTCTCTAGGAATAAAACCACCAACTAAAAGCTTTTGCCACATACAGGACTTGCAAACATGTCTTTGTCCAGATTTGCCCTGAGGCCCAACATGATTTTCTTTTATTTCATATACATTTTTTTCCCTCATAAATAAGATGCTGATTCAACATTCAACATTTCCACTTGCTGGATGTTCTTCACAAAGTCTTAGCCTACACAGACATAAGTCTTAGCCTTGTTAGGTCTGTGATTAGAGTAGTGTAATTGAAGTAGTGTCAATCCTGTGCACAGGCTGCATTAAATAAATATGTCTTTCAAATGTGCTGCTGTTTAAACTGCAGAGAAAGACAGAGAATTCCAAAGTTTTCCAATGCTCACAAATGCATGAAGCCATATGGAGCAAAGTTGCAGACAGCTACATCAGAGTGTTACTGTCTGGACTACGTGTACTTCTTAAGGCCCACGTGGCATTTTTTTGGTTTCTAAATGTGAAAGTTAACTTATACCATTTCAAAGGTCTTTTCTGAGCAGCTAGCCCAGAACTAGAAAAGTTGCATGTTGTCTGACCTGAATCCGATGATGGGACACTCTTTACAGATGTTACACTTGGCCTGGTGCTTGGCAGTCTCGGCGGCAGCCACGCGGTGTAGCACCGGCAGCCACACGATGGATTGGGGCTCAAGTCGCATCCAGTCCAGAAACATGGCGGCCTCCAACTCTGGTTTGTTGTTTGCCTGGGGATTTGGGGTGAAATGGTTTGTTGTTTGCCTGGGGATTTGGGAAGTTGAAGTTGAAGTTGGATTAAAATAATTAATTAAAATCTTAAATTCTACCAATGTGTATAGTTCCTGATATGATCCCTAGGTCACAATAACACGTACTGTATGTTTGAGTGCCCTAATTACCCCTGTGTTATTAATGGCAAACAGCATCATCATGAGTAAACTGCTCTTAGGGGAATGGACAGAAGGACAACTTAAGAAACACTAAGAGGTCTCCTCTTAAAGACAGGTATTGGACCTGGCCATGGAACATTCACATACAGCATTAGGCAACAAAATGGGCTCATCCTGCAACTGTGGCATGGCTGTGTTTCTGCTGCACTACCTCCAGGAGAACCAAAAAGGGTGGGTGGAGAAGCCTCTGTGTCAGGGCTATGGCTAACCACAGAGAGTCCACGGTACACCAGTGCTAGCTTCACTGGGATGGCTCAATACAACCTTTTCATGTCAGATACCCATACTGTAACTAATGTCTACTCTCCTCATATGAAGTATCTAATAACTGGGTCCCATCGTTTGTTTACGATCTCATAACATCCTACCAACTCTAATAGATCACTTCACTGTAGAAAATGCAGAGGGCGAAACCCTGGTTTCCAGAGATTTAGGAGTGGAACGTGAGGCAGAGCTGTTATTTACGAGGCTCCTCTCCAGTGGAACCAGCTGCCAGCACAGATTAGGAAGGTAGACACGCTCTCTACATTCAAAGTTACACTTAGAGCCTTCCTCTTTGATATAGCTTTTTTGTATGATCGGCTGCTGGGAGAACTCCCAAGGTGCACCAGGCTCTGCCTCCACCTCTCTCTCACTCTATATGCACATACACAAACACATTAAAGTATGTCATCATAGTGACCTTGCCCTCTTTTTCTCCTGCAGTTTGTGCTTGCAGCAAAAGCAGCTACATTATACACTGTAGTTCCTGTTACCGTCTTTGAGTCCTTCACTAGTTACTGTAGTACAAAACTCCTGGTATGATGTTGTGTTGAAGAATACACATGGTAGCAGTATTATAAAGTTTCTGGTACATCTCCACCTGGTTGTGGGAAGGCACTGTCCCTGATTCCTGTTTCTAGTTCAAGTGCTGGAGTAGGAGCTAATTCTTACACCTTTACTGGTGTATTTTTTTAATAAATCTACTAAAAGGGACATAGAATTAGGGCAGTATTTATCAAACTTTGAGTACACGCAATTCTGGATGTTTTTTTTTTTTAGGTCAACATGTAGCAAGTACAACTAATGTTCTGGTGTCATGGCCCCCTAACTAATTTTAGGGACATACCCCATATAAATCCACCGTCATGGTGATTTGTCACTTAAAATTAGCTGTTTTAAAAAACAATCCTATTGTTGTAGGAATACGAAGATAATTGCACATTTCATAGTTTGATATGGAATCGTATTGTCTCAGGAAACAATATTTTATTTCCACAAAACCCTCTTTCAAGAATATGTAGGAAAATGGTTTAAAAAGTTTTATTTAATCAGTTGTTGTTTTTTGTCAGGTAAGTTTGAGGTTTGAGATCCACTACATTTGGGGCAGAGTTCTCACCAAACAGTGTGTGTGTGTGTGTGTGTATGCAGGCATGTGTGTGATAAAACCACCGGAAAAGCAATCCTTTGCTACCTCCTGAAATCAGTGGAAACAGAAACCGCAGGCTTTTGGTTAGCGGTGGTTTTCAGAAGTGATTAGATCAGGATATTGAATTTTCACGGTGTGTGAAGTTTTATAGGCTTCATCCTGTTCCATTTGTTGTAGATAAAAACATCCTTGTTTCCACTCGAGTGACATTTCATTCCACTAAGAGATGATTTGCTTGATGGCTGCAGTTATTCTCCCCCTACTCTCTTGGCCAGACCACGTTCCCTGTGATTCACTTTATCACTCTCTGATTTTTACGATCATTTTTCTTTTATCCATATGTTGTCTCTCTTCCATTCAGCTAAGCTCTGGGTGAAAAATACTTCAGGTTTTTTCTGTGAAGAGTGGATGTTTGAGGTACAGACACATACAGTAACTCTACCAGCAGAGCTCCTTAAACAATGGCACAGTTCTGGATCAAGAAATATTGAACTAGCTGCACAGTGTGTTTTACAGCCTGGGAGTTGGTTTCCAATAGGGGAGAAAAGCTAAAGGTAGAAGATAAGACAGGGCTTTTAAATAATGAGTAAAGAAAGCAGGACTTAATTCATTTATGCAAATGAGAACGCTGGCTCATTGGCTAAACAGGCCAAAGTTCCAAAATCAATTTGAGCCTGACCAGTCTTTGTTGACGCACAGAGTGTGTGGTGGCTGCCAGCAGTTTGCACATTTGAGCTCCGTGTCAACACTGGCTGTGTGCCTCTGAGATTAACAGACTAAAATTATAATAAAATATTTTAGTCATGAGTCATACCTTCTACTTATTAGCAACCAGTGCATGAAAGCTATGTGTTCTACAATGCTGCTAAATCACAATAAATGATTAGAGATCTTATTATATTCCATGAAAATAAGGCTGCACTGTGTACAATCTACACACCACTGTTAGGCTCAATGGATGTTAAAAATGTCTCATGTAAACTGTACTGAAAATCAGCTCCACTGCTGCAGTGCTGTTTTTATTTATATACAGTCATATATATTTATAGATATAACGTGGCCAGCAGCAGAGTGGCAGAAGGAAAAGCCTAAGAAACAAAGTTTGAAATCAAGTGTTTCTTTACTAGAAAATGTAAGACCTGAGCTCTGAAATAACCAGCATAAGCTGCACTGAGGTGTTAAACAATCATCTGTGTCTGAACCTGACATTTTGACTAGTACTGATCCTGGGTTTCAGATCTGACCACGACTAAAAAAAAGCATTGGTTCAAAGCATGTTTTTATCAGAGACTCACAAACTGGAAACAACTGCGGACGGAAGGCTCAATATTGGAACCACCAAAGGAGGCAACCTCCCCAAGCTGTCGGGGTATCTGGATGGAGTCGTGGAGCAGGAGGCCCAGGCGACGCTGGTCACAGAAACCGGTAGCACTGGCAACCTGTCGAAACAAGACTGGAGGGGACCAGGAAAAAGTTGCAGATTTTTAGTTGAAAGCTGGTGGAAAACACCAAATTGGATTCAAATGTGCTGTAATTTTACACAGTCAACATTAAACAGGAACACTTACATCTATATTTATCTTCCAGGTGAGCTTTGCAGAGCGAGATGACTCCAGTTTTGAAAGACAAGGTTCGAATTTTTCCAGTGCGGCCACTAACACACAACAACAACAACACAGTAATGACAGGACGTGTCACATTGAACACTGACACAAAATATCTTCCCCTCGTGTGTGGATGCAGTCTACATACGTGTCGTAGACGTTGAGCAGCCAGTTGAGACACATGTCCACGCACAGCGGGACATTAACCAGGTGGGCATGGCTCTGCTCCAGCCGCTGGTACAAACTGGTCAGACAGGTGACCAGCTGTGGTATGTCGAGCAGCTGCTCATTCTGTTTAAGACCGTGTTGATCAAAGACCTCGCATGCCATTGGCATACTCATCAGATCCACTGGAGACATGGAAAGACAGAGAGAGCAGAGACTTTGTTATATATACACACTCCACATCAGTGTAGTAGTAGTTAAATTCCCAGAATCTGGCGACACCACATGAATCACCATACAGGGGCAACCATACAATATATTGTGATAGTATGGGCACAATGATGCATTGACTATTTTTCTTAATTGTAGGAAAACTGTCAGCATAGTAAACACACAATGATGTCACATGCCTGATATCAGGTTACTATAATTTGAAGAGAGTGAGCTACATTTGCAATCACTAGAAAATAAATAAAAGCAAAGAAAATGAACCAATAATAATAATAATAATAATTTTGAGTATATTAGCAAAATGAAGTTGGAGTAAAGATATTAAGATATTAAGTATATATTTCGGGTGTGTTAAGGACAAAGAAGAAAAGAAAATTCCAAGAATAAAAAGTGACATTGCAATGTCATTTTGTTTAAAGCCCTGGCTAATTATGCAGCTGGTTGTGAAACCAATGGTTGTGAAAAGATGCAGTGTTTTCTGCAGCATGACCTTTTTTTAGTTAAAGAACATTTATCTGTAACAGAACTTCTGTACTGCAGTACAGTATACGACTGCGGCCAGCAGCGGGCCTTAAAAACAAGGCTCACACAGCAGCTGGTGGGTGGCACTGCTCTACTACTGATGCACACACATATGAACAGACCCACTGTATGTAATGTGCTATAGAAGTACAAACATAATAGGATGAAGCTCAGTGAGAAGGAGACAATGGAGGACATGGAAAGCAAGAGAGACGGCTGGAGGTGAAAGATGGAGAGGATTGAGGATGTGTAGGAGCAGCACTCATGATACAGAACTAGCTGTAATACATGTAGGGGGCGTCACTGAATCAAAAAGCACTAGTCAACTAACATTTATGTAATCACATCCACTGCACCACTGCACCATGAGCAATCACATTAACTTTGTAACTATGTTGGAGCCATCTCTGAGCCTACTTCTAGGTTTCTCCTTGAGTAACCTTTAGATTCTTCTGATCTAGGAGCAACCTAGGTT
The DNA here is from genome assembly GCF_000523025.1 of Cynoglossus semilaevis. NCBI lineage: Eukaryota > Metazoa > Chordata > Actinopteri > Pleuronectiformes > Cynoglossidae > Cynoglossus > Cynoglossus semilaevis. The sequence goes on from NC_024320.1 coordinate 7,851,572, forward strand.
TAACCAACTATTGCCCATTTTAGCTCCATGGCTAACTGTAAGGTATTTCTGGCTAAATGTCAACGTCGACTCTCTTGATCCAGGTTATTGTTCTCTACATCCTGTGAGTCTTTAGTTATTCAAGCTCTATTTAACAGTTAGATGTCCAGCCAAAAAAAGGGATAAATGGATAAATTAGACGGTGGCTCACCATCTTTCCATGATGGGAGAATAAATGCTGATTTAAATACAGGACCTTTGGGTCTTTTTATGGTTTTGTATACATAGGTAGTCTTTTATACTACTTTGTATTAGTATGTATCTTCATTATATTGATAATTATGATGTAAGTACTTACGACAGAGAGCCTTCTGCAGGCGTCTCAGCTTCATTGCCGTTCGGTAGGCTGAGAATCGAACGTTGTTTAGGTCGGCTGTGGAGGGCAAGAAAAATGAACGTAGTGACTTCTCAATCAACGTAAAAACAGTACGACACTCAATTGCCTTGTAATACATCCAATACATAATTCTTTTTGCATCACATTTTTCAATATGAAATGTACTTATGGAGAATCGCACGTTTGCCCTTACCCAGAGACTGGTACAGCTCGGCCATTTTTGGATGATCCCAGCATGTTGTCTGGGTCTGGTGACTGGAAGAAAACAGAGGAGACAAAAAGTTGAAATTGGAAGTAGGTCAATGTTTGGTGTTCGCTTGAAGACTTGAAATTCTGAGGTACTTCAAGTTCTAATATTAGTTCTACTGTTTATATTTGTCTTTTAAAAATACATTTCTTCCCTTCAACAGATGGTGATTCAGTAACTCTAATAAAACTCTGTGTTCTGTTGGCACCAGGAAATAATAGTTGTAGTTCCTGGTGCTGCCAGAAACATTTGGAAGAGCTGGTAAAATAATAATCAGTGATTGCACTAAGATACAAAAATAAAATAATGAATTATGTTCCTCTTGGGCACAGGTACTTATGATAGGATTTGTTCAGTAATAAAATAATGAATTATGTTCCTCTTGAGCACAGGTACTTATGATAGGATTTCTTTGGGCCAATGTTCAGTATTTCTGTTACTAGTTGACTGTCTAAATGAAAAAGGCAAACACCTGAAATGACAAAAGACTTTTTGTAAGTGCTATGGAAAGCTAGCTGGCAGTGGACACTATTTTACTGTGCAGTTGATGCTAATGTGCCAGCTGCCTGCTGACAGCTCAGGGTTTTTCCAAACACAACACAGATGCTTGATATGGTTTGAACTGGTTCCCACTTTCTTTGTCAGATGGTAATGAGTAGTCTTTTGAATGACTGCGGTCCTGACCCACCTCACAGATGATACTTGTTTTTAAGAGACTGTGTGCACATAAGACTTTTGTCAATATGATAAATATCTTCCAGTTTAGAGCCTGTTCACCACCAGGATATGTTAACCAGGATATGTTAACTTATAACTTTTAACTGATAACAAACTACTTTATATAATCTTCAACGAGCCTGTTCACCACCAGGATATGTTAACTTTGATAACAAACTACTGTATATAATCTTCAACAATTGTTCCCCTGTGTGATGTTACACATTATAAACTAGCTGACTGCTAATATGTGGGCAACACTGAGCAGTAAAGAGAAATAACATCCATTTATATGGCTGTCCTTAACTATCTACTCATGTAAGCTCCAAGCTTCAACATGTGACCTAAACTGTCCAGTATCATCCTGCAGTGAGCAGGTTCTCTGGTCAAAAGGCAACACAATAAAACAAACCTCGTTCTATGTCACACAGATACAATATTTTGGCTTTTCCTTATCAGATGACTAGCAAAAAGAGTGAGTTTCCACAGAGACAAAAGTATCATTTTTTACTGCAGTCAATTTAACTGCTTAAGTGAATGACTGAAAGAGATTCATGGGCCGCGATGGTGCCGTCCTCTTCCTCTATTGCTGCAGATCATTTTCTGCACACTGAGCCTCTGAATCAGACCAGAGTGCATGTCGAGAGAGAAAACAAAGCAGGAAAGTCATGTTCATCTGCAGGGTTTTAGACAGAGCTATGTCAACAGAACCTGATTCATTACACAGAACCAATTACATTCTGCTTGTACTCTTCAAAAGAAAGGCACTTGGAGACAGATGGTCAACTGCTTTTTCTTTTTCAACAGCTTTTTGTTACCTTAACTAACCATTTTTTAAAATAATTGTTTTTAACTTTACTATCAATGGCTGAACTGAAATTGTTACAAAAAATGCACATTTCTTTACCGAAACACTGCACATCACCATTTATAATGTTAAATGGACTAATACAGACATTGTTTTGCATTTGAAACTGAGATAAGAATGAATTCTCTGCCTCTCTTAGTCTGTGTGAGTCAACAACTGTAAACAGCTGCCTCCAGATCTCAGTCTGACGTCCTGTCAACACATGAATTATGGAGAAGGTATTTATTTTCTGACCCTTTTGAATTCAGAGTCATTATTAAATCTGACGTCTTTGGTTTGCTAACATACCTGATGCTGACAGGCGACCAAAAGCTTTATGACATGACAGGTTCTTCTTTAAGGCAGAAAAATGACAGCCTTGTTAGTGGGCCTGGTTTTATGGGACTGCTTTACATGTCAAGCTTTAGTCATTTCATATCTGCTCTAAAAGCCTGCCTTACATGGCTGAACTTATTACTACTACTATTGTTTATTCGATTACAAGCAAGAAATAGTTAACAGTAAGCCAGAAATAGCTAAGATTTATTGGAAAAATATTGAATAAAATCAGACATTATTCATTAATAGCTAAAGAAGCATCTGCATCACTCAAAATTGTCAGCTTAATGATATCGTCAGCCAAAGAGAATAAGCATAAAAAACACGTAGGAGTTAAAGGGGCCACAAATGTCTCATAACTAGCCAAAAATCCAGATCAAATATCTAAACCAGTTCTGACATACCAGCAAAACATTTGAATAAATCTAAAAAATAACTAAATACTTGCAGAAAAAAGATCATCTTAGAGTGAGAAATACTTGCAGAAAAAAGATCATCTTAGATAGAGTGAGACAATTAACAGGTTTTAAAAGTTCACCCCAAAAATTACCATAAATACTGCAAAATAGCTTCGTTTAACTTAAAGTTAGCTTTGCTACAGCTTAGGTAAAATATTTTAAGCACCGGGCTATAGATCAAAGTATCAATCTATCTAGACAGATTCAGCGGTCTGACTCACACCTGCCACAAGAAAGTTTCTGGGTTGAAGGGAGAAGCTGAAAGTGATTAATTTTAAACTTCAGTCAACATACTTAAAAAAAAAACGCTCTGTGTTGGCATACTTTGATTAAATGGCTGTAGTTGTATGGCACAATATGACTCAAGAGCTAGATTGTCCATACTCGAGTCCTGCTGATTAGCATCTAAAAGTACAATTGCATGTAACATTGTATTTTATTGCTCATGATCTAACAGCACTCCCTTAGTGATTGCAATCTACCTACTGGGCACCCCTGCTTTAAACAGTTTAGCAAACAGGTAAATTACAGTGAGCAGTGTGTGAACGTGAGGCTGAACACACACACACATACACACATACACACAAGAGTCAGGACAGTGTCTACTACTGTGGACTATTTGCAGTTTCTCCTGTTGTGCCTCCACAAAGGCTCACTTGGAGATGAGCTACAGTTTGATTGCACAGCTGGCAGTAAAGATCGTGGCAATCGTTTGACTTTGGAAAATGTCCCCTCTTCAATCCCAAGACACTGTACCATCTCACCACCATGCTGACACCCACAAGAAACAAAGCCAATTCTGACACGTCTGAAAACACCACAGTCGTATTGTTTCCACAGAAGCTTTTTGCAGTCATCGTTAATTTTAATGTGTTTTAAAGGAAATAAATTTTATCATAGCTTTTGTTTCCAGAACGGAACAGAACAGCAGGGACATCTACTCCGTCGTTACACAGCTCATTTGATACTTCATCACTCATTTTAAAACCATTAAAATCTTGTCTACCACAGATTGTGTAAGCACCGGTCTCTTAAATATATTTCAGGGGTTCCAGTCCAGGCTAATAACTTTTAATTCTTGAAGCCTAGGACTATGAACTGCTGTATGTTTTTGTTACATGGGATTATAGGAAACCGAGTGTGTTTTGGCAAGAATCTCCCAATACGATACATATCACGACACACGGGCAATGATACAATATATTGTGGTACTATAGGCACAATGATTCATTGAGGGTTTTTTTTGTGTGTGTGTAGGAAAACTCTGCATAGTAAACACAATGCTGTCACATGCTTAACATCAGGTTACTAAAACTGGAACAGAGGGATCTACATTTTTAATCACTAGAGAATCATCATGAATATTTGCATATTAATGGCTAATAAAAGAAATCGATACTTCGCTTTAGAACATCGATACAATATTGTGAAACAGAACATTGCGATATTCTAGTGTATTGATATTTTCTTACCCCTACATTTTAGGATAAGCAGCAGACAGATATTTGGACAATGAGTAACAAAAATTATCCTCCTCAAAGTTATATAAAACTTGTAGGTCAAGCAACACCAAAAATTAAGACAAGAGTGGATTAAATTGAAACCTAATACCACGTTATGTTGACACAGCACAGATGTACTGTATGTTCTATTGGCAAAATATACAGTATGTCTACAATTATCAGATTCTTTAGTCTGGAAGTGTGTTCATTTACAACAACATACACTCATGTAATCTACTGCTACTTGCTGTGTTTGAAAATCAACATTAATCACAAACAACTGGCTCTCTTCAGAGGGTTCTTCCGATTTGAATGATAGCCCATAACGTTGTTAGTGACTGGAAGAAAACCTGGGTGAATCTACACAGGTACCTTGGATGTTCATGACTAACTAACCCAGAATGTTTGGGATGAAGAAGATAAAAAAAAACATTGAGGTGGGTGTTGGGTGACACTTTCATCCACCATCCTCAGCCTGGACAAGATAATTAACCAGTAATCCTACTGTTTAACAGATACAAGACAGCTGCAAGAGGAGGAGGAAAGAAGCTTTCTTGTCAAGTCCTCAACAAAGCTCCACATGTTCAAACAGTTACCATCATGTGCAACGGTATTCTAACGGTTAGCAACGTCAACATGTGTCATTAGGAATATCTGCAGGTGAGTCAAAATTAAATAACAATGGTTAAGCTTAGAATAGTGACATTTTCAAGCTGCAGGTCTATGTGTATCCTGTTATCAATCGGTTATATTGAGGAATAACGCAACCCACACACAAGCGCGCTGGCAATCACACCGGTGGCAAATTTGTATAACCGCATCGTCTGCTCCTTGCTTTCCCACACGCGCTCACGCACACACTACGCTCAACACTTGCACATTTGAGCAAACGCAAAAAACCGTTCTAAGCGTCACATCACTGTTGCGGTGCGATCCCCACACGCACGCATCAGTCACGGTGCCATCGGTGAGGTGCCGTGTCTGCTCCTCTGTGTACTCGTGCGTCGCTCTGACTAAAGGAATGCATCGCAGAGATTGGTTTCGGCACAGCTGCAGCTCTAGATCTGGATCTAGATCGAGGCGTAAGATACGCACGGTCCAAGGGGGTCCACGCACTCCCCTGGTTACCAGACGCTGTCGTGCGCGCGCATATACCTGTGCACGTTAGCCCGCTTTACTTTGCAACGGGAAACTACACCTTTGACGTTATGGCAGAAACAACACGTTTTAAATTAAGCCGCATATTTGCGCCACCATCAACAAAAACAGCTGTATTCCTAGGAGTGAGGACGTGATAACACCTGTGCTACAACGTCCCGATGTAAAACCTACAGCGGCTTCTGCGCCTAGAGATGCGAAATGTGGGGTCTACGTGCGCCTCGGTGCAAAGCTGAATTTGCTGCAATGTTCAATTCGAGCCGATCCCCAACAACAGTCCCCTATCCCAGTACTCACTTCCGAAGCTGCTCCCGCATCGCCGGCCGATACCGGATCCCCACGAAATGAAGCAGCGCTGGAGACAGTTATCCGAGCTCGAGCCAATCCCGGCAGCTACCGGTGAGACGGTGGGCCACGATCAATGTGACCACTCTCTATTTGCATGTATGAATCTATGAACGTATGTATCTGTGCTCAGGCTGCAGAGGAAGACTGGACACAGAGATACAAGCAAGAGTCAGGCACCGGAATACAACTACACGACTTCCGTTATCCTTTCAAAGTAAAACCTAATGCATTCTATTTTGGGCGGTGAGGGGCTTCTCTTATAGTTTATACTAGGAGTCCCCAACCTGAGAGCTAAGGGTACCTAATAATACTAAGAGCTACTTGTTTGACACAGAATTCCCCAACAATGTTATAATAATCAGTTCTGGGACATACAATAGCAGACCCGCTTCTTACTATCAATATTGCACCCATTTGACTAGATGATAGATTATTGATACGTTATTAATCCCTCGGGAGTTCCCTTCGGGAAATTTAGGCATTTTATAGTATCACTGCAAGTGTAACTGATTCAAAAAGAGCAGCAACAGTACAATTTGGACACTCTTGTTGACTAGTGTCTTCTAGGATCTTTAGAACATACCCCGCGGGCACCTTAGGTAATCCACAGGGGCTACCAGATACACCTGGGCACCACGTTGCTGACCCCTGATTTACACTATAATGTAGTTCTATACAATTTGATACCGTTTGTATGGTACCGATAAACATTCAATTAAAACGGTAATGTCATTGAATCAAGGTCAATTTTTCAACAATCTTATTCAAAATGTGTATGTTGCAAATTTTCCTATTGTCCTATTTGCAAGATACAGACTCTGATAAGTACAAACTTGAATTACATATATATGTCTGTGTGAGAAAGAGGTTGGGGGCGTGTATATATATAATTTGTGCACATAGATTCGTTTTCTAAAAGGTACAGGGCATTATGTGTAATTATGTGCTTTTAATTTGAAGTCACACTCCCTGCACTTCCGAGCTAGACCTAACTTTCTAGTTAAAATTGACACAGTTGAGCTTTACAAGGCGGAGCTGAGATGCCCTTCCCCCATCCCTGTTTCTGAGAGCAAACGGAGCCATCCGACTAGGTTTTTCACCTTCCTGATGAGAGG
>NC_024320.1:7858814-7871451 GCF_000523025.1 Cynoglossus semilaevis
GAGAGAGGGGGAGAGGGGGGGGCAACAGTGAGAGAGAGGAGAGGGAGTGAGTTGATTTTAAGATTTCCACCTTTAAGGGCAAGGAATGAAGGAGATTGATAATAGAAGAGGAGGCAGTGACAAAAAGAGAAAGGACAAGGTGGAGGACACAGGGCCTCTTGTTGTAACATGGGCCATGACAGTAAAGAGAGACAAAGTAAGACAGAGAAGGAGAGGGGGTGAGAGTAGGAGGAAGAGGAGCCTTTCAGGGCTGGGGGTATAAATCCTCTGTTGCACCAACAAAAACACAATGGCCTGTAATTTATAGGCAAGTCTTCATCCACAATAACATATTTTGATAGTCGTGTGTGGTGTTTGTGTGTTCCTGTAAAATACACCACCCTAAGGGCACCTACAACCAAAGACTGACACAGTGACTGCCAAAATCCACAGTGTTTATGTCTTTAGCGACAGGTTATCTAACTGCAACCAATTCCAGACCATGTCGTGGCTTTGGAGTTTTAGGGGCATTTAAACCCAATCACCATGTTTGCTTGACCAAGCTACTACCCACAAGGTTTAAGCAGCACTTTCAGCACTTTCTCAAAACTGACAGTGAAAAGACTCTGTTCTGCCGTGCTGTGCAAACCACATGAGAATTTCTCTTTCAAATGCTGGAGACAGAGTGGGCAGGATATAGACGACAACAATTGGCTGCACGCAACCTAATAATTATATTCCAGAATCCATTGTGCACACGCTGCAGAATCTTTTCAAAACGTGCACATCTGGGACTAGGTGGGCACTGCAGGGTTGAGATAATCATCTCCATAAGTTGTCACTGTTTGTGCGCCACATATGCTGTGGTGTGAGGTCCTGAATGTGGATGAGATTGATGTTATATGCAGGGAACAGGGTGAAGGTGTGTTCGTTCAGTGTAGGCCACGGACTAAACAGGTGTGGAGCAATGTTTGAACACTGGCTGCTGTCATGGCAGTGTTTATGCCACAGGTATGTGGACACCTCTGTACACACTGCATATGTGGTCTCTTTCAAGCAGCAGTGCACGAAGTCACCGGGAAGCTACCGAGGTCGGTGAGTTCAAGGCCAAAGTTTAAAAGAATACTCATGGAGTCTGCAACATGGGGCAAAAGAGGCTAAAAGGTAGAAAAGTTTGCTGACAAAAGTGGAGGTTAACAAAATATAGACAATGAATAACACAGCAAACAAAACTTTAGCTGGGAGATATTTAAACATCAACCCATAAATCACTGATAGTTAGCCAAAAATACAAATGCTACTCAAAAATATACAGTATGTTATGAAATAAATAATAGAATAACATGCCCACAATTAAAATGTATATAAGACAAAGACAACTTTAAACCATGGTCATTTACAGCTATAAAAAATTAAAAATATTCAGAAAGAAACTAAAGGTGTTATTTAGGGGTGATATAGTTGGCCGAAAATAAAAAGAAAACATAGCTAAGACTAGCCGAAAATTACAAAAAATACCTTTAACAAGTGTAATGATTATAAGAAAAATGGAAATGATTATTATGACATACATCAAATAATAATAATAATGCATGTGTACTTTGGTAAGAAAAAAAAAACTTAAGTTGTTTTTATTTTTGCCTCAACCATTTGCCCCCGAACATTGGGAGTTGCTGCAACATGGAGGAAATTACCCTGGAGAATGGCATTGTCACTTGACACACTTTAGGCCCATGTATACACATTACTGTACGCGTGTGCATGTGTGTGTACGTGTGGTCAGCTGACACTCACAGCTCTGCAGTGATCTGACCAGGTCCATCTTCCTCTCTGCATATGGAGAGAAGAGGAGACGTCACTCCTCCACAGCATACCTCCTGCTTTGTTATCTCTACACCCAAGCTGCTATGTTAGAGCTCTTCTACACAAAACAAGCACAAGTGCCAGAGGAACAATTATCAAAACATGCCAAAGCTGCCAGGTGATGATTACCGAGCTCCTCAGTGAGGAGGAGACAGAAGTGAGTCGGGAATAAGCTCAACTGAGTTTCAACTCACCGAGTGGGGTCAAATGTGCAAATGTGTTTAAACACGTTAATCCTGACAAACAATATGAAGCAAGCCCATGAGCTCATGTAGAAGGGCTTCTAAGGTACGACTGAATGAGGCTGCTTACTAAAAAACTCTACTTAATATATATTTAACTACTTAGGTTTGCAGTATCTGAAAAATATTCTTTTTTAGGCAGGTCCTTTATTTCTCTGCAAGTCTATGGAGAAAACTCAGTCTCTGCAAGTCAGTGCAGAAAATGAGAGCCTTTTGCTGTATCTTACGGCCTCACAACATCAAATCAAGCCTTAAACAAGCCAGACACATACATACATACTGCAACTTGTTTGTTTTCCTGTACTACAATTTTTGAATCTGTGGTGTAATTAGTCCTCATTCGCTTATATTTGTTTTTTGTTTCTGAATTTCATTTAAATATGGGTTCTATTAACTAGGGATGGCGCGATGCAACTTTTACATGCCTGATACCATTACTGCAACAAATATCTGCCAATACAGATATCAATATAAATGTAATTCCTTCTTTTCACCTCTAGTAAGCTGCCATGTTGATGTGCACTTCTGAAATCTTGACCAAGATCGGCCTAATATCGATTCTAAGTATCAGGTCCAGCCATCCCTAATATTAACACTATTTATAATGCTAAATATTGGTCACGATGCAGTGATTTTGTTAATATCTAGTCATAATTCTTTTTATCACAGGAGGAGAGGCTATGTATAAACACATTTATATAGAGAGCTTCCTCCAAGACCTCCTCATTAACCAACATGGATAAAATGGCAAGAACAAAGTAAAAAAATCAATCAGGGTGTAATACTTAAAAATTCCCAGATCAGCAGAATTCCTCTGCAGTTTCAACACGGCAACACTCATTTGTGTGTGCATCCTGCTGTGCTGAGGCAGATGCAAAACTGTGTTTACTGCTACTCTCACTCACTCCTGTTCCAAACATCTGCTACATGTACTGTATGTGCTGATGGGTGGTAAAAATACTCCAAGGATTCAACACAACACTATAGTGTACTTTGAGTCTTGGGGATATTCACAGTTGTTCAGTTTTTTCTTTTTAAAGATGTCCCCAAATCTCTTTTATAGACCAGTTTCTAGCAGCAATGTCTTAAAAGTAGTAAATAAGCCACAGATTGCTACAAGTTAGCGAAGGAGAAACAACTTTACAGGAACTGAAGAAGCCTCTTGACTGAGAGCTGAAACATCTCCTAGAAACCAAGCCAGTCCAATTGCCTTTTCCTAAATCACTTTAGAGAAACAACTGGTAATTTAATGAGCTAAAAAAGGAAGATGAAAAATAGCCAGAAGTCAGAAGTATAGCAAATTGCATAAGAATGATGAAATTACAGTACAGCTCAAATTAGCCTGATAAGGACCTGTACAAAATGGTTAGCAGAGAATTAGCCTGTCGCAAAATTTAGTTAGCTAAAACAATAAAAATAAACCAATATACCCAGAAGAGTGTCAAAAATGAATTTAAATGAGCCAAAAGATAAATATATTGGTAAAGTTAGATATACTGAAATACAACAAATATTGAAAATATTGCCAAAAACAGCAAAGCTCAGCATAAAAGTAGTGAACTTACTCAAACTGTTACAACAATTTATTTGAATTGTCATGTAAATGATCCAAAAAATGCATTGGGAAAATCTACCATAAGGAAGAAAAAGTTTTAAGTGCTTTTACTTGCAGGAACTACAAAAGAATAGAGCGAAGTGGAAATGAAGTGCACCTCTCTTTTTCTAAGTGCTGTCTTGAACAAAGAGAAGAAGTGGCTGAAGCAGCCTGGTCCTTCCTGCACTGCTGAATGAAAAGCCACTATGTCTTCATTAGTCAAAATAAAAATAATCTACCAAAAATAATGTCATGTTGAAATGTGTGCTCTTTTCAGCTCTTTCTGACTATCTTTGTGTTAGTCTGTAGCCACACTTTACTGATGAGTTAGTGTTCATTATTTTTGACTATCTTCTATTCCAGATCTTCCTTTCATTAACTGAATATGTATGTTTACCCATACGTATTTCTGCTGCTTTAGCCATAACATTAAGTTTTCCTTTAACTACTTTACAGGTTAAATGGATAACCTTCAGACCTTTTTCAGTTATTTCTATCCTAATTTTGACTTATCTTTTCAAGTAATATGGAGGTATTCTAATCTATGTGTAAATACTTTTTTGTGGATTTCTAGTTTTTTTGGCTACCTTCAATGTATGTGATATGTATGTAATGTATGTACTGTATTATTGCTAACTATAACTCGATTTATTTTTGGCTGTTTTAGGTCATTTCTTATATCTGGCTAATATGTATGTAAATTAGTTTAGTAATCTTTAGTAATCTTAGCAAATGCACTGTAGACTTTGTGTTCAACTTTTCTCTTCAGCGTATTTAGAGTTTTAAGCCAATTTACCTTGATATTTATTATCCTAATTTTAATGTTTTAACAAAGTTTTGACTATTTTTGTGTTGCATTTCCCAGCTTGGTCTTTTACCCAGGAATGTTTAAAGAGCTAAGTGTGTAAGGGTGGATTTTATGTTTCTATTGTTGGAGGTTTACTACACTACACTAAACAAACTCTGCTGTAAGGTACAGTTTTACCTTCAGTGAGCCATTACAGTCGACAAACACGGTAAGTGGTAGAATTGATGTGAAGAAGAAGGTTCAACTCTGAAACCTGTCGTTATGAGGGTCTGAGTCCAAACGGAGCCTGTTAAAAACCAAGATGTGCCACGAATATTTTTGATGTCTTGTAGAGAAATAAGTGAAGCCATCTGGCTGCCGAAGTAAAGCCCTGAAGGTAGCTCTGGTTTGTGAAGCAGATCTGTATAAATGGATGCCTTAAGAGGAAATAGGATTCTTGTCACTTAGTGCACAAAGGCTCAACATATTCATGGCCTCAAACACTGGTTTTTACATCATTCTCAATAGAACACGTTTTGTACGTTATGGCTTAAGGGAGTTCCAAACTCATCGTTCCTCCTTAAGGTATCCTTAATGCTACATGTAGTTCCAAAACTTCTCTTTTACAACTACTGGTCTGTTTCTTACATACAGTGTATGTTTAGCTAAGGTAAGAGTGCCCTCTGCTGATCAAGGAAGTATTAAAATATGTGGAGATCTGATAAAAGTGTCAGCAAGCAGTACTGCAGAGACAGTCCCAGTAATGATATCTATATTTCTGACCCACATCAGTCCTTAGTAAAGACATGTTAAAGGAAATATCTGGGTGGGCGTAGCAGATACATTCTAGCCAGACAGGAAACTGGTTGAAATGTGTCTCTCAGGGGCCAGTTTTCATAATTTAACAGGACTGTCACCACATCTGAAATACAGGCAGATGTCCTCAGTAAGGGGCATTTTACCCCTGAAAATGTCACAAGGGAATACAAAACAGCTGTGAATGAGAGCACTAGGACAACTTTTACACTCCAAACAATCCCTGCTTCAGACATCAGAGTGTATGTACATATATATATAGGGGTACAGGAACTCCTTTTTCTATTTATATGTCGAGTAAACACTGATATTTCATAGATTTAATGCATAATTTATATGCTCCCCTAGAAGAAATGTTAAAGCAGTGCAGGCGTTTCTAGACAGCAGACTCCTGGACTTCAAATGGTAAACATATCATTTCCTCTAATCTTCAATGGGCTTTCACAGCCATAGACGAGCAGGGAGCCATTTAACACAGGGACCATTTTGTTTTCCTGAAAAGCCACAGTAATCATCTCTGCTAAAATCTGAAACTAAACTAAAAGCTGTTAGTGTAGCAGTGAGAAAGGCGCACTTAGAGTTCCAGCAGTTTTCATGTCATTTAGCCAGACCAGCAGCCTCTGTCAGCCTCTGGACAAGCTGGACAACACAGAGGTCAGCACTTACTTGATGTAGTAGGGCACATTGTTTGGGGAGACGCCCAGCTCAAAGGGACTGTCAACAGAACCTGCAAACCCAGAGATAAACCATGATCAAATCAACATTTTTACACATGTTTTATAGTAGGATCAGTGTCTGATTAAAAGCACAGGAGTATATATGAAGTATAAGAGGATTAAAACACAGAGATGCTGTAAGTAACGGCACGTTTTATGCCCACGAAGGCTGGCACAACAATATTAAAGCAAACTGCTTTGTGGGAATTGTCAGCACAATTAGCACCAATCAGATGGCTTCTCCAACATTACTGTACCCATGGGTGAGGTTTACTGCATTTTAATAGAGAGCAGTGCATTGTGGGACAAATGCATAGACACAAAGAATGAAATACAGCTCCAATCTCCCAGCTCTTACAGCATCAGCCTTTATTTAAACCTTCTAAATCACATCTCTGTTGTTAGGAACAATTTCATATGAATTATTAAATTGAAAAACAAATTCTACAGAGTTTAAACTTACACTAGCAAAGGGAGAGTTAGCTAGGGACATCGAATAAGACCTAAAAATAAAATAAAGTTTGTCCCAAAAAACATATTTTTTACTTTAACCGTAAACACCAACACCAACCAAAAAAGAAATAGTAAAAGGCTAAAATCAAATAGAGAAAAAATAAACTAAGATACAGTAAATTGAAGTCTGCTGCAAAGAGCTTTCCATTAGCAAACATTCATTAAAGAAACAGCTAACACTGCTGTTCTGTGAGTCTGTGTGTGGAGCACATGTAGAGTAGGTGTGTGGAGGATTCTTACCATGGAGGCCAAAATCTCTCTGAGCATCTGTCAGCTGCTTCAGATGTTCACTGATGGAGACCTGGCAGAGACAGAGATAAGTCAAAAGACTGACAACGGAGAACATCTGCTTCAGCCTACGGTGAAGAGTCAGACGAATGCACTGACATTTTGCACAGCCAGATCTTCTTAAATATATACAGATCTAAGGTTGGTATGTGCTTAGTATTTACAGAACATATGTTGGACAAAAAAGACACATCTGCCATGGAGGGTCATTCCTCTACATCTCTGATAACAGAGTTACAGTGAAACAGCAAAACATAGTATGTTTACTCATGCCAGACAGAACCCAAGGTTAGGCTGTGCAAAAATGCCCCTGGAACAGCCCAGCACTTAACAGCAGGGTAGAAGATGCTGACAGGAACAGTGGACGTGGGACGGCATAATCAGGTGGTTGGAATCATGAACACACAGATGTATGCAGTACACAACCTAGGATTCCTAACAACAGTCTAAAGGACACAGAGGGTGGTTGAAAATGGCCGAGCAAACCTCCACAGCAGCGATGATCAACGAATATGACATGACACGGGTTTGAATGACAGAGATCTAAGACTGAAGTGTTTGATGAAGAAATGCCAAGAGAATTCAACATCTGAAGGAAGGAACGCAAAAAGCTTAGAAAATACCGAGGGCTGAGAGAGAAGCTAGAGAAGACTTAAGGAAATTTAGACCTCAAGAATATCTGAGGTTCAGAAGTGCAGCCCTAGAACAGCAAAGTCTCTGCAGTGAACCCTTAAACTCCCACACACCATTTAGAAAGAATTGTGTTAAAATAGCTGTAAGTAGCAATACTCAATACTTCAAATGGTTGTACAAGAAAATGTGCCAATCCAGCAACCTGATAGTCTTTTATGGTTTCACACCAACGGCTGCACGCTGGTCTGCCAGTGTTACTTTAGGTTGTTAATTTAAGTAGGTCAACAATGTCAGCAGTTTGAGGTCTTTTACATCTTGAAGTCTTTCGTGACAAAAGCAGGAGCGAGACTTACTGTAAGATTTGGATTAAGTTACATATACATTTTAACAAAACAAGTTATTAAAACATAGAAATGGTGCCATAGAGTTACAAACTCTTTCTGTTCAGCTATCTGTAAACTATGGAAAAAGGTTTACCTTTATTTTTGTCTATTTTATATTATTGATTTATTTTATCTTGAGCTTTTGCGATGTATTGTCTTATATGGCTAAAAGTAAATACATTTTCATATCATGAATAAATAAAAGGTTACTAAAATATTAGCAAAATGCAGTAAATCAAAACTAAGGCCAAATTCTATACCAAGGATAAAAAGTTCAGCAAAAAGACAGCTTCAAGTCAGTTGGAAATGTTCTAAGAAGTTAACCAGTATCAGAGCAAATAAAGCATGGAATTCATGTAGCTCAAAGCATTTATAAAACCGAGCCCAAAAGATGTCCAAAATGACAGAAAGTAAGTCATGTTGGGCAAAAGATGTGTTCAAAACAATTACATCTCAAGTCAGAAAGCCACATTAAAAATACAAATCTTTTCCCACCAGCTGGTGGAGTTGGTCGTGGACTGACATTTACTGATGTCAACATTATCAATGACATTTAGAACACGTTTTGACACATAATTAAAAACAAGGATGTTCAAATGTACGGGACAGGAGGACACAGAATGACACACGGACAACGTGGAGGCCATGATGGAGTTTGGAGAGGAGGAATCAGAGAGGACACAGTCTCCTTCACTTGTCAGTGAGCTGTCCGCCCAAGTGTCCAGATAATTGTCCTAAATCAGTGAGGTGCAGCAGGTACATGAGGAGAGAGGCGGGACAAAGGAGGACACACATCACTCATTTCTATGGCCAATTAGCTGCGTAAGAAGTTGTCTTTTCATTTATTGATGTTTTCCAGGCCACTTTCATCATGTTCAATAACTACTATTTGTCAGTTTGAGGACAATCATACCCAGATTTTGATACTTAAATTCAATAACATAGGTTAATTTCAATGACATAGTTTAATTTGTTTTTTAAAGAAATCCTCCCATTCAGAAATCTCTTTGGCCATACTCCCCCTTATTTTTGGTATATCTGGGTAACCTTAGGCTGGGAGTGTATACATGGTATTTTTGATGCTAACTTCTTAGCCAATTCATATCTATTTTAACATCAATTTGAGAATTAGCCTGGTGTTCATTCAGCCACTATATTATAGGCATGTTTAATTATTCAATTGTCTTGAATTATTTATGTTTAGCTTTTTCATAATGATCCAGATTTAACTATGACTAAAATGAATATAAAATATTCTTAGTTAAATTCTGAAAGATCTTAAAGCAATTTCTGCAATTAGTTTTAAATATTCACTACCTTCTCCCCCAGCCTCTTATCTGACATCTGGGTTACTTTTAGCTTCTATACACGCAATTGTTCTTTCCCAGTTACTATGCAAAAACGTATAATTATTTTTATAGAAATCTGTAAAAAAAAAAAACAGTCGCATTTGCACAGATTTAATTGTATTCCCAATTAAACAGAAAGCCAGTGTGAGTGGTCGTATGTTTGGAAATGCAGTGCTTTCATATGAATTTGTTTTTCTATAACCCAATCAACCTCCCCTGACAGAGGTTTCATCTCTTGTCATGATGTGAAGACCTTTATCATAATGCAAAAAAACCCAGCTCAGACGTCATGTGCAGCAATTACAGACAACTCATTTCAGGGTGTGAACTTTTGGACCACTGTGAGTAAGACATTTCTAATAGGAGTAAGGGTCTGTGTGGACGCGCTGGTGGATTTCACACACAAACTGAGTGAAATGACACATTTTCAGAAGACTGAGTGTGACACATGGTGTGAAATGAAGTACCAATAAATTGAGGCGGGGGGGGTGGGTGGGTGGTTGATGACATTATTACCTGTGAGTCAACCTCACCCAGTCCATTTCTGTCTGTGCTGCTTCTCGCCATATCCAGAGTGACCTAATTGGAGCGGTACAAACGAGACGAGCTAAATTGTTGAGGACAAATTTAGTGCAATTACAGAAAGTGCACCGTGTCTCCGGTGTCGACCAATCACTGAGCGACGACCTTTCAGGCAGGAAAGACGAGCGTGAACTAACTGAAGTGATCTAAGGAAATGGACAACAGTTGCTTTGCTGAGTAGAATGTTAAATGAGCTTTTACCAAATTTCAGGGCACTTCAGATGAGTTGTGTTCCCCTGACATACTACCAGGAACTTTTACGTTACTAGCTGCCTACATACCAAATATATGGAAATCTTTTATCGATAGAAACAAAAAAACATCAGGTCAGTCCCCTGGTGTTACAATTGTCAGATCACGATGTGACTGAATGTCCACCTTAAAAAGATTGTATTGATGAGCCTTGAGATTGTTTGGGTTCATGGACTGCAGAAAGAGCTGGCATATTTTCTGATAGTCAACAGGTCAAGGCAGGCTTCACCCTGGAGAGGTAACCAGTAATCAGAGGTCCCCAACACCTGCTCCACCATTTATTTGATACCAGGCCAGAGTTAAAGGTTAATAATATGCACTTCCATTTACTTTTTTCATTTGAAGGTAATCCAGTAATTATTCAAAATAATTCATCATTTTAGACTCTAAACCAGGGGTCACCAACGTTGTGCCTAGGGTCACCTGGTAGCTGTGGATGTTCTACAAATCAAACTAGTCAACAAGAGGGTCAACACTGTACTGTTACTGTGCTTGTAGAGTCAGTTCCACTTGCAGTGATATTCAAATGGGTCCAATAAATCGAGTGTCTACTATTGTATGTCCCAGAACTAATTATTATTACAATGTTGGGGAAGTCTGTATCAAACAAGTAGCTCTCTGTATTACTGAGTGACCTTGAAGCAGCTCTCAGTTTCAAAAAGGTCGGTGACCCCTGATCTAAACTAACAGAATTCACTCTCAAAGATGATTTATTTCAAATCTTGTCTTTAAGGTTTTAATGATTTACACAGTGCTACTGGTCCTTGGTACAGGAAAGGTTGGGGACTGCTGCATCACAGGACGACACACAGAAACATTTAACCAATCACAGTCACAGTCACACCTACACTATACACATGGGGGTCTGGTAAAAAAGACTTCAGTTTAAAACTCCCCCCCCAAAAAACATCTGGAAAATCCAAATACCTCAATAAACTTGAGGTATAAACTCGAAATAGAAAATGTAGTCCAAAATTCATCTTGATGTCAGATGACTAACACTAACTCATCGTTAATATGTCCTGACCTTCCTTGGGAACAGGTGTGTTAAAGTTGAAAGTTTCGTACCACATAATAAGTTTGTGTTCAATATATGCGTGTGTGTGTGTGTGTGTGTGTGTGTGTGTGCCATCTTGTCAGGCACTTCGAGGAACTTCAGAGACACCATCTGTCTGGTCCTGTCACTGCAGTGTCATAGTTGTGTCCATCTCTGACACATGTCTCTCTGGTAGGTGCTGGCGTCTCTGGCAGCTGATTGGCTCTTTCTGTCACCCTCACTAACAATTACTGTCTCATTCCAACATGGCTGTCATGGCTGGGTTTATTGAGAGTGATTAAGGCTTAACATGTGGTTCCAGTGGAGTGCAATGACCTTGCCTCTTAGCATAAGAGGACCCATATAATAATCATTTACACTGTAAGTCTTTGCAACCTCCACAGGCTGCCACAGGGAGGCGCCATTAAGGATTTGTGGGAATCCAGCCCAGGATCTCTGACACACTCTGGACCCACTAACGGCGCCTCCCCATGGCAGCCTGTGAGTTGCAAACACGTACTCACTGACGCCTCCTGTGGCAGCCTGTGTGGGCTACAAAGACTCACAGTGTAAATGTCCCCATTGTGGGACAAATAAAAGTTTGACCTCAATAACCATGTTGTTTGAACATAGTTATTGTTAAGGCCTGACTGTGTACCTGCAGCAGTCTCCAACGTTTGTTGAGCTCTTCAATGCTTTGCAGGTTGCTTGGTGACAGCTGAATGTCATGTGGACCAAAGGTGGATGCCAACTGGTTCATTTGAGTGACGTCGTCTTTTATTGGGGCAATCTCCTCCTGGAACTCCTGTAAAACGCAAAACATGCTATTTAAAGATAATGAATGTTTGGAAAGATATCCAACCTCAGCTGAAGTTCAATAACAAGAAAAAATCCAGTTGTGAGCTTTACTGATTCTGACCTTGACTCTCTCGATGTGCTCTGGAAGTGAGTCAATCAGCAAGTCCCCCACAGGTTCCCATGTCTCCTTCACCATCTCTGCCTGCCTCAGCTGACCATCCAGCAAGTCCTTAGCGTCCTGGAGCTCCATCAGCCTGTCCAAAGCCAGCTCCAGCCTCCTCTGCCAGTCAGCTGAATCTGCATTCAGCTGTTCCCACTTTGTTTTTACATCGTCTGCTTCTTTTCGCAGGATTCGACCCACATTCTGGGCACGTTCCTCTGGGCTGATATCTGGAGATTTGGGAAGAATAAATGTTTCATTTCTGTGAGTAGTGGTGCTAACATGAGAGACACATACTGTGTAGCAGACGTCTGTACCCAGGACTGAAAACATGATGCTAGAAATGATATACTGTATATGCAGATGACACAGTTTATTACTGTAATCAAGAAATAGGCTCCTGAAGGCTTCATCAGGGGCTACCACAGTAGATAACTGACATACAGTTTGATTTTCAAACCTTAATTCCCCGAAGATAACTCCTCAAGGATTTATCTTCAGGAAATTAAGGTTTTAAAACAATAATAAATGTTGTTAGTATTTATCACTGTAAACTTCTCAAGAAATACAGGCAGCTCAGTTTTACTACATGTGCTGCTTTGCCTTAGGAATAGTTGGTTAACATGCTTCATCGACACCTCCTGAG
>NC_024320.1:7871458-7881652 GCF_000523025.1 Cynoglossus semilaevis
GCCAATTGGAGAGGAGACCCTAGGGTGGACTAACATTAAACAAACCAAACCTCTGAGATGGATTTGGAATGCTAAGCCACTAGGGGAGACGCTAAGAATGTTTGTGTGGTGATTAATCCACTGGAGAATTGTGACTGAGCTTCATATAAGTTGAAACACATGTTCTCTCAGCAGAGATTCAAAATGTAGCTGGTGCTTCAATCCAGGGAAGACCACAATATTCCCATATCTCAGAAGGAGAGTGTGGGTGCTTAGGTCTGGGACTTCTGCCACCAAGACCCACAGGGCAATTATGTGTGTTCTATGTAACAGTCTTTTCTTTTGGATGTTCAAAGAAAGCATTTGACACTTTGAAAAAGTTGACGTTTTTGAAGTTTTTTGTACCATTTGTTAGGTCCCTCTGAAGGCCTGTGGTGGTCACACTCTTCTCAGAACCAACACCTGGTGTACTCTCCCTACAGCATAACTGTGTGTAAAGCTATGAATACCTTGAAAAACCACCTAAAATGTCAGTCAGCAGCTGTGACAGGTTGACCAGCTGTGAGAGACACCGCATCTCAGACTATCTGCAGTGACAAAGTCAAAATCACAAGCAAGCAAAATGTCACAGCACCAAAAGCACAGCATCAGGCCTTTTAGGCTTCATCTTTTACTAAGTTACAGGGAGGGAAAAAAATCTTTGCAAAAGTCTCTTGACAGCTGGATTTTGCCCTTTCTTCAAAGAGCCACGTAGAGGCTTTAACTGCTTTCTTTGAGCCAGAAAAGTGGACTATCACTGAAAGCCTGACAGGGCGACAGGAAAGTCATGGCATACGAGCAAGATTTATAACCGATATATATGGTTTTGAGGGAAATTCTGGTAATTTTAACATTAGTTGAAACCAATGCTTTTAAATATTTCACTATGATTCATTTTCTAACACCTTAATTAGACAGATTAGGGACTAGCACTAGTTTATGTTTGTGTTTTACATGGTATTGTCTCTTATACCAAATCTTTGAATGCATCTGCATTCCAAACGTGGGAATATTGTCAGATAAGACAATATTGCTTAATATGCAATATTGGATTTATGGGAGGAGAGAGAGACACAGAGAAACGAATGGGGGTTAAGGCAGGGTTTAGAGAGAGAATAGCTGCATGAGTCTGTGTGTGTGTGTGTGTGTGTGTTGTGTGTGTAGAGGGGAGTTGTTGGTGCGTACCTCTGTGCTCAAATGAAGGAGAGTCTCGGGGCAGTTCTAACAGGAAGACGCTGACGTCGTCCAGACTCTTGGTCACAACAGGTTCCTTAGCTCTCAGGTCTCTTCTAAAGCTCTGTCAGAACATCCACAATACATCTGTTGTCCTGATGCAGTATAAAAAACAAACACCGTCTGCATACAGTATATTATCCTCTCCTTCTGAGACATTCAAACATGATTTCAAAGATTTAAAACACATTTCAGAACTTTCCAGAAGCATTTCTTCCATTTTTTTTAAATATTATTGGACTTACTTTAAGATATTATTTACTTATTTTTGCACATCATCATTTTTTTTTAAATATATCCTTATAAATATTTTTAAATGCTGTATTACGATAATACTTAAAGTAACAATCTTAGTATTTTGTAGTTTTTACTTAGTTAACTTGTATGTACTTGAGCTAAGTTAGTGCTGTTTTCACTATATTTCTTCTAGTGTTTTCTGTGCTTACATTAGGTAACCTTATGTAATAGTAACATATTATTACCATTTCTCTGGCTGGTTTGCCTTGCTTGTATCTTTTTGGCTTTTTTTGACCATTTTGATATCATTTTCAATCCAACGTTTGTCTAACTTTTCTTTCTACTTCCCAGCTAACTTTTTTTTTTTTCAAAATTCTTGAAAAACACAACAACATGATTCAAATACTGCATAAGACAGCTATGTTATTGTACTTCCAGCATCCCACGGTGTGCATGTGTGTGTGTGTTTCCTCCCACCCGGTGTGTTTCCAGTTGGGCCTGCACTGTCGGGACATCACCCCCTACAGGTGGCTCCTTTTCCAGCTGTTGTTTTTTAAGCCTCAACCAATTGAGGAGCTCTTGTAAGGACATGTGGAGCCTTTTCCATGGAGCCATCTCTGAATCCAAGTGGGCCCTTTGAAAGAGACAAGTTTCAGACATTGCTAAGGCCTAATTAGCTTTACACATTTTTCTGTTGCAATAAGCCAGGTTTCATTACATACCTCATACTGAGCGTCTTGTTTCGCAGATCAGTCCAGCGCTGACTCATGTTGTCCAGCCGTTTCTGGAGCAGAGTGGCATCTGCTGAGTCGTCCAGCGAGGCGAGAATCCTCTGTCCATTCTCATCCAGGGAGTGGTACATCTCTGTGTGGTTGTCAATCTCCGCCTGGAGGTCCTGGAAACACACATACTCACTGATGAGAAGGGGGGGGAAAAGGCTTTGTGTTTCTATATATAAAATCAGCAGTCCACTCTTCCACTCTTTTTCCTGGTGAAGCGCACAGTAATCGATCAGAAGTCCTAATACCCTGTGGGTGGAATCCTCCGTCACAGAAAAAAAATGTCAAAATGTGTGAGTCAGCCCAGAGTCAACTGACATTTTCAAAAGTGATTCACCTGGAGGCATTTTTTGGCAGATCATACATTAGATGAACTCCTTCTGTGAAGCCAGAATTGAAGTAAGCACTTGAAAAGCCAATCCTAGCAGTATGTCATTGTCAGTCAAACACTTGTGTGTGTGATACTGACAGCCAGTAAACACTGAGTGTACGCTGCCTGCCATCTGTGATCACATTTGGAACATTCAGCCTGAAGCTACTTTTTCACATTATTTTCCTACACGTTAAAAGTCACATGAAGATGATGTAAATTTGTATTCTGTGTTTTATAATAATTTCACCTAATAGTTGAACCTGACAGCTCCCTGTGGATTCACAAGTTAAAAGAAGTCTGTTGTTAACAGAACACACAAAAAAATGTATTATTTATATAAGTTTGTACTGTCTTATATGACCACTGACCAATAGGAATGGCTGGTGGTACAAGCCCTCCACCAAAACTTCCTGTATTCTTTGATTACACTACTTTTTAGCCAGGGAGAATTCTGAGGGTCAGAACAGTTCCCTTTAATGTTCTGCCTTTAGTTCAAACAGATTAGTTCAATTTTGAGAGAAAAACATAAAGAATAAATTAAAAAGAAGGTCACAGGCCACATTAAACCAACCCAGTAGGATCAGCCAGTATCCTGGTTTGTGCAGTACTGAAAACTTCTTATGATTTTTTTTTTAGCTTATCCTGCAAACTCAGATGTTTTCCTTTGTTATGGTTTGAAGGACATTTTACAGGAAGTTACTTATATTCAGTGACGGTGAGGTAAATAAGAATGGCTGTCATCTCAAAGTTGATATTCTGATATTCGTCAAACTAACAAACTGACAGTCACACCATATCAATCCAACCTACAGGAGGAAGTCAGCAATCTAGCTCTAACTGTCATCCTTAAAACAAACATTTTTATTGGAATAATTAGTAGTACAGAAACGTCCCCTTGTGCCACACTGTGGCAGGATGAGAACAGATAAACACATTTAGATTGTTTTACTTTTTTTATCCATCCAACTTAGCAAATGAAAACAAATATTTCAAAGTCATAGCCTGAATTTCTTAGTTCACCACAGAACAGATGTTTACTACAACCTGAACATGGTAGACCTTCCTTCGCAGCATCTTTGGAAGATTTACTCCAGTTTCCGTAAAAAACTACATTAAATCATCGGAAATCATCATGGCCGTCGTCCTCATTCGCAGGATTTGCTCCCACAGCTTTAAAATTGTTAGAAATTGAGTGTGTGGCGGACAGAGGAAAAGGGACGAAGCAGAAGAAAAGGAAAAGAAAGAAAAAGAAAAAGAGAGAGAGAGAGAGAGAGAGAGAGAGAGAGAGAGATGCTAAAACTAGCGCGTTGATTGAGCTAACTCTTCTACTAGCACTTATTGGTCATAGCCTGTAGCTCTGTCGACCGTGGAATGTTGTGTTACTGTCCAAAATTAGACTGACACACACAACTGAGCGATCACAGAGCTGCACTTGTACGACTGGAGCTGTGTGTGTGTGTGTGTGTGTGTTCAAAAATGAAATGCCACTGAAACACAAGATTGTGTGGGTGCAGGCTGAAGGTCAAAGGTCAGGATATGTTCCGTTGCAGAACAGAGTCTTTTCTTCACCACCCACAATGCACTGCTTCAGCCTGCATATGTATGAAGCGGCTGTGGACCAATAAAAGCCCTGCATTCTGCCAAGTAAAGATTCCTGTCGTGCCAGCCTGAGCAAAGATGAAAGGACAACTGTTCCATTCTCTATTCCAAAAAATGGTGAAAACCCTCACCTGGAACATATGCTGTAAGTCACATGTTGTTGCTGAAATCAGTTCCAAGTAATAATTTGGGAATTAAAGTAAATGTCACGAATGCTAAAAAAACAAGTTGGTTTTCAAACGGTGTAAATGCCAACACACAATAATGCTGAAAATCATTATTTTGTAAATTGTGTATTTAAAATCTTTATTTAAGGTTTACTCAGGTGATGAAAAAATGTCCATGTGTGTGGCAAATGTGTGTGGCTGCAGACGACCAGCAGCGGCTGTGTCCTAAATACAGGACAGTGACTGGTGTGTAAACCGTGGCCTTCACTTGCAATTTTCTATTAGCCAAAGAAAATCTGTGAAAATGTTATTAACTAAACTGTGTTAGTATGTGAGTAAAGCCCACCCTCCACTGGGCCAGCAGGTGCCTGGCTGCTTCTGGCTGCTCCTGCAGCCTCTGCTTGTTGGTGGCGTCGATCAACACATTGCAGGTTGTTTCTGCTTCTGTCAGCCAGCTGAGGAACTTCTCCAGGTCCAGGTAGAAACGCTGCAGCAGCTTCAGAGCGGCGTCCAGAGCAGCTTCCCTGTCTGAAACCCTGGAGAGGAAAGACCTGTGTCAATTATTCTGGTCTCATACTATAAAAAAGCCACAATATGTTTGAAAGAAAAGCCACAAAAACACAGCAGTAGTTGTGAAGTTAACCATAAAAGGCCAGTGTTAGTTAACACTCAGGCCAAAAAGTTAGGTAAACAACAGGCAAAGACCACTTACAAATGAAGACCAGGAAAAGCTAACTGTTTGTTTAGAAAATATTCTCATAAATACAAAGAAAAACTAAAATAAATCCAAATAACAGATAAAATGAATCTGAGGGGAAGAAGAAACTGTGACATTATTAAAAAAATACCAACAAAGAAAGAAGTTTAATCCTTAAAATCTAAGTGGCAGTCATGCAATATAAATAGCAGGCTGATGCTAATCAAAGTGAAAGGAAGTAGATGTGTATGTCTCACTACCGTTTACTAATGTTCCTCCAAGTGGCCATCATATCATCGTTGATCTGTTTCACCTTATGCGTGTCATCATTTGAATATAATGTCAGCAGTTTCTCAGCCAGAGCATTGGTTTTGTCCACCTGACCCTGGCACAGCTGCAGGTCCCTCAAAAACACCTAGAACAGAAAACAGAGAAAGGCTAAATCAGAATTGAAGAAGTGTTAGCCTAAGAACTGGAGGACTGTTAAAATATGTATATAAAAGCATGAAGGTTTGATAAAGCATTGATCTTATCCTAAAATAAAAATAAAGTTGATCTATTTGCTGGCTTTGTATTAACGCAAACATGACTCAGAGTGACTGGAGGGTAGCAAAAATGTAGCATGGAAATACAGTAGCTACGTAGCATTTGTCAGAGTTAGCATGGATTGGAGCATGTCTCACTAAAATAGCATGAAAAGCTTAAATATCCCCAGAAAAAAACTATTATGACAACCAGCAATATATATGTATGTAAAACTAAATAAATGCAGCTGGATACAGAGAACATGTTGCACAGTTAAAAGAGTCAAGAAGCACAAAGACAACCAACAGGTTGTTGTTGTATTTGCATCATAGCCCTTTACACCTTAAAGTTAAACCCACGGCAATAACTCAGGTGGAAAAAGTCTATACAGCAGTCCAAAAAATAATAATAATAATTAAAAAAAACAAAGTTACTGCTCTGTGGTCAGCCCACCTTTAACTCAGCGTTTTGTTTCTTGACTGCGTCTGCAGTGTAGTTGATCTCCTGCCAGGAGTCCAGCCTCTCATTGGCTCTCATTATGTGGTGCTCCGCGCTCTTCTTTGCGTCCAGCCACTCAGTGGAGTCCTGCAGCATGTTGTGGAGCTGCTTGGACCGGTCCAGGAGTCTGGCCTGAGAATCTTCCCAGTGAATTTGTAGTCGGTCCACTGAAAAATTCATACTCATGTTGATCACCATACATTTATATTAATTGTACTACTATATTATTTGTAATTTTCACAGGGACTTTGCCAAATTGTGTGCTTTTGTCAGCTAAGCTAGCTATATTAGCTATTCATTTTTAACATATCATTCGATTATTTCTTGAACATATCGTTCTGTAGTTTTAGCTAAGGTTAGCAACCTCATGGTGTCCTTCCTAGTTTTCTCTGTGCATACCTGATGCTATCTGTTCTGTTTCTGGGGAAAATTAAAATTAAAATAGCTACGGTATACTTCTCTAAATCTTTAGCTTAGTCATTCAATTTTTCTTAGCTTGTCCTCACATTTGCTCAAAATATGAGATGTTTTTAAAGTCTCACATTCTAACTGGTAGTTGTTTCTTGTTTTTCATTTGTTTTAATAATGTTTTGACCAAATTGTTTCCCTGCCAACCTAAACTAAGTGATTTCTCAGTCGCTGTTGACTTTTATCAACAGCTACTGTATGTCTGCTCTGAATAACATTTTCTACTTTGAGCTATTTCTGGACTAAATCATCCTTTTTAAATATTTGACTTTCAAATTATTTCCATCTACTTCTGGTTACATTTCCAATGTATCACTGTACCACTTGAACCTTTTCGAATCACCTCGTAAAACAAATTATAAGTCTGTGTGATGTCTGCTGGATTATCTCCAGTAAGTAAAAATGCAGGAAGCCACAGTCAGAACAGAAACCAATTACTTCTGTTGAAGGTTCTTGGTGCGATGCAGTGAAAATGTTGGGATGAGGTTGTGAAAGAGAGTAAAGGATTTACTGCGTTCAGTAATAGCGTTACGAGTCTCTTGGTTGGTGGATTTGTTCTTCAGGTTCTCGGCTGCAGTGACTTGTCTTTCCAGCAGGGGGCCTTTGTGGTCCATCTCTTGTAAGGATTCCTAAAAAACACACATGGTCATTTTTAGAACAACTGACCATCTCCTACATACAGTGTTTCATTATAAGAAGAGAGTGAGCCCATTGTGGGTCTGAGATCTTGGTCCTCCTGACCGCTGACCACCTGACCACCTGACCACCTGACCTTGATCTGTCTGATGTTGTCTGTGATGTCCTCCAGGTCCGCCACCACCACTCGTTTGTTCTGCACCATGTTATCCAGCATGGTCAGCCAATCGGTTAGCTCTGCCCATGCCTTGTTGAACTGACCCAATGCTGCAGAGTCTGGTTGGGCACTTCCTGTTAGACTTTCATCTAACAAGGAAACAAAAGACAGAGCAACATGCTAACCTTACTTTAAAATAATGGACAAGGATTCAAATGTTCAGAGAGAATTTAACCCCCAGAGTCATCAACTAGAATACTGAATTACTAATGAGAAGCAACACATTTTGTCAGTTTGCTGCCAGGCATTTTTACCTGGTCAAAAATGTCCTTCATGTTATTTTAATATTTTTTTGCTATCTTTAATTTATTTATTTTTTGCTTAGTTTTTTTCAATTTCAAACTGGACCCTTGGATGCTCTTGGGTAACTACTTTACTTAATCAAATAAAAATACTTTTACTTTGAAGAGAAACTAGAGCATTTTACATTCTAAGGTTTTTAACAATCTTTTACCATTCTTTCAAACAAAATCATCACCCCAAATTCTTTTCAACCTGTTGGTTAACTGTTAACCAATTATTCTGCAGGGTTAGCTCAGTGTTAAACACCTCCAACCAAGGTTTGTTGTTGCTTTTGTAAATTACGCAAACTATTTATTCTTTTTGTCTCACCTTCAATATTTTTGCTGTAATGTGTTTCAAGAAAAAACATTTCTGGGCTAAGGTTAAAAATCCTTGCTAACCTTTTGGTCAAACTTTAAATGAGTTTGTTGTTTTCTTTATTTCAGTCAGCTTTGAGATTTTTCAGATTTTAGCTTCTTCTCTTCTTCTCTCTCTGCAATTTTATTTTGCACTATATTATATATATAGAATATGCTATTAAAATGTATATGTGTACAGTAATATTTCAATTGCATAAACATCATGGAGTCTTACTAGTTCTTTTAGCCACAAGCAGGGCAGCCATGCGTTCCCTATGCTGCCTTAACAGCTCCAGGATCACGGTCCAGTCTTCTTTTAGCCTCCCATACTTGACCTATGTCACACATAAACCAACATGTGCACACAAGCACACACACACACACACACACACACACACAAATAATGAAGATGTTGTACACAACAACTTTGGGCTGGTGAAATCAAACATTCGTCATCATAAGAGAGATTTTACATTCTTCTACATAGACTAGAGTTTAAAACTATATGGATCTGATATTCTTTAAGAGAAACCTCTGTATTAACTTGCTTAAATTTAATGTTTAAGGTCACTATAATTATTTTCTTGCCAAAATCAACCTGTTTTTGCAATATTTTATCAAAATTGTAGCGAATTCAGGGATCTTTTGGAACACTCTGTTTCACTGTATTGCGGCTACCTTGCTAGCATTACAGCTAATGTGTAGCACCTTTCAAGCTACCTACACACCTCTATGCTAATTGCTTATCTACATTTTGTCTTACTTGTATTAATTTCTGGTCAGGTTCCTTACATAATTTTCTTTTTTTTTTTTTGCATAATGTAGACACTGTAAGAGGGAAATGAACTGCAACAGAGAAATGCTTAAAATTAGCTGTAGTTTTTAGCTCTTTAAAATAGGTTTCTGTTAATGAAACCTGCAGAGTTCAGAGTAAATTCTCTGTTTGTTTCTCTGTTAAAGTTGGTTTCTCACCTGCAGTGTTTGTCAGCCACCATTATCCTGACTTAGTTAGACAGTCCGTTGGCTACCTACAGCATTTCTAGCTATTTATCAACTTACGTGACAACATTGTTTCAGCTAACTTTTTTCTCTAACTAAAATTAGCTTCAAATGAGCTCATAGACAGCTTTGTTTTCATACAGCCATTGTTTCTGTTGAATACTATTGTTCCTTAGCCCGACAACTTTAATCTCAGTTGTTGGCTCTCACCTTGTCTGGAAGGCTGGCAGGACAGTCCTTGAACAGTTGATCAGCTCGCTGCAAGACGTCCTCTACCTCTGGCTGTTTCAACTGCACTTCCTCTGCGATCTGAAAAGATAGAAATGATAGATAGAAAAAGTGATGTTAAATCGTTGTGCTTTTGCAAGTGCCAACACTAATGCAAAAGTGAGTTTGCACATTGACAACTGCACATTGAAGACTGCTAATTAAATAACAAAAAAGCGAGCAATTCACAGGCAGCCTGTGGCCCAGTGGTAAGAGGCTCAGACTTGTTATCGCAGGAGCAGCGGTTTGTCCAACAATCACAAATTCCGTTTCTCCCCAAGTGCTTTAAAAGCAATCAATACTCCACAGGGACGGTTAAATGCAAAGGTCACATTCTGTAGTGTGTGTATTTACTGTGTTTTGTCGGTATATATGTATATAAATGTACGATGACAATAATGGTGTTTTCTTGGGGGGGGGGGGTTCTGTGTTCTTTTGGAGCACTAATTTGAAAGAATATACATATATATGTCTGGAATGTACCAGGACTAGGTCCAGGTTTGTGTCATTGTTTTCTACCCTTGGTGGTGGATCCTCAGGACTGCGCTCTAGCTGTGCTCTGGTGCTGGACGCCCAGGCCGACAGGTCATCCAGCTGACCCTGGAGGTTTTCCAGTTCCTTCAACAGACCCTCAATCTCCAGCTGACGCTCCGGCAGACGCCTGGAAACCTAGTTCAAAAGGTATTGAGTAAGTATGGTGACACACTACTCAAGTTTAAAAAAAGTAAAACAAACAAACAGAGAGCTGTGATTGGTGTCGTTCCACCATCCTGTAGGCTACAACCACTTGAGCTGTAAGGTTGGCAGCAGGAAAAAGGAAACTGACCTGAGCCCAGCGAG
>NC_024320.1:7881679-7934307 GCF_000523025.1 Cynoglossus semilaevis
GGAAGTGCGAACTGCTTCTGTCTGGAGTTCAGGCTGTCCACGGCTGCTTGCTTGGCAGGAAGCTCATCCACACGGGCCTGACACATGCACAATCCCAGACAAACAAACACTAAATAACCAAACACTTTCCAAATGAAATCCATCAACACCCACACTTTACTACAGGGACGTTCTTTCCTCCCTCATCGGATGAGGGTCAGCATATACTCTGCATTTATGGTCAGGCAAAAGTGAAAAGATTACAATATATATATATATATAGGCCAGACACATGAAAGTGAGCTGACATATGGCAAACTACAGTAGTTTTCACCAGTAAAAAATTGATTTCTTTTTTTTTTTTTACTGAATAAATTTGACCCTAATGCCAAACAGTTAGCACATTAAGGAAAA
Source organism: Cynoglossus semilaevis (assembly GCF_000523025.1). Classification (NCBI taxonomy): domain Eukaryota; kingdom Metazoa; phylum Chordata; class Actinopteri; order Pleuronectiformes; family Cynoglossidae; genus Cynoglossus; species Cynoglossus semilaevis. The sequence continues at coordinate 7,882,073 of NC_024320.1, forward strand.
ACATGCACATCATTAAAAAGGGTGAAATGAACAGATTCCAAAAACCTCAAAAATATACAATATAGTTGAAATTGGTAATTCAATGCAAAAGAAAATTATTTTAAAAAAATAGGTCAGTAAATATCTTAAATGTATCCCTGGTAGCAAGGAGGATCAACTAAAACTAAAAAAAGTCATATAATCTGGTGAAATAATCCAAAAACTACATGCCTTTTCACCTAAGTAAAAAGTCTTCAATGTGATGGTGAAGCACAAACAAAATGTGATAGAACTACTAACAGAACTGTTCTGACATTAGCTGTGTGTTTTAGGCAGAGTGCAGTAATAAAAAACAAAGAGCTGGATCTTCTGATATTAACAGTGATATTAAATGACATAAATCAGAAAACACATGCAGACCCACACGTCAGCTGAAATTTCTGCACCGCTCCACCCTTTCCTACCTGCACTTTGTCCAGGGTGTCTCTGATGTGCTGTGGCTCGGCCGGCTGCAGAGGGATGGCCACGACGCCCTCGGCCTTGTCCAACCAACCCAGCATGGAGCTCTGGTCCTCTTGGAACTGCGCCGCCGCTGTGCGAGCCTCCGCAGACCTAGAAGAGGATGCCACAAACAAGGCAAGAGTTATGGTTGAACTGGACGTGAATTTTCTCAAAGAAGACGTTTCACCTCTCATCCAAGAGGCTTCTTTAGGTCAGAACTGAAGAAGCCTCTCACAGCAGGTAAATACACAACAAAAACATAAACGGATACCCAGGAGACAAACAGGTTAAAAAAGAGCTCATTTAAAAACCTTATCGGTGAGTCAGAAATATTGATGAAAAAAGCCAAAGCCAAAATGTAACAGAAAAATACCCAACATTTACTAGCCACAAGCTCACAGTTAGATAAAAGCTCAGTCAGATTTTCAGTCAGAAATATCACGTTACCGCCTCTTGTGCTCATTGAGCTGCTGGCAGACGTTGATCCAGCGAGTGTTGAGCAGTTTGAGTTGACTTCTCAGCTGTAAGGCACTGTCTGGTGTGCTCTGCTGACTGATGTCCTCTCCAGAAGAGTTCACTCTGCCCAGCAACGCTTCCTTCACAGGCATGTCCTCCGTCAGGTCCTGCACACAGAAGTGTTTTCAGTCCCTTGACTCTAAGCTAACACTGAAATACACTGTTGCATCCAACACTATATAAATATAATCAGTGCATGTCTAATAATCTGTTAATTAATAATAACAATGACGATAATAATAATAGCTCTATTAATGATAGCCTTAAAGATTGGCTATTTTTTAGGGTTACCTCCTGTTCTTCTGTAAGGCGTCAGCTGACGTTTAGCTACCAGCTAAGCTATTGTTCATATTTTGCTTCTTAAGATATATAATGTATTTGTCAAATATTTTACTGTACACTGAACTCAATATTCTTTGCAATTATTATGTCTGATTTGTTTTTCACTTAATTTGGACTATTTTGGAGATAACCTTCCATCAATTTCTGAGTGACCCTTTTTCTGTTATTATTTCATAAACTACAGCTACTTTTAGGCTAGGGATTAGCTATATTTCTTGTAGCTACTCCTGACTCTGGTCCAAACCAAAAAAATAAAAAACAACCTCTCTGGAAACACAGATCTGGAACATAAAACACGCACGTACATGTACTACTGTGTGTGTGTGTGTGTGTGTGTGTATTACTCTGAGATGCAGTCTGTGAGCTGCTGGTTCCATCTCAGCCAGTTTCAAAGTGCCCTCAGCATCACATAGCCATTCTTCTAGAACCTTCTCATCTGAAATAAACTTGTTCCACTTGGAATTGCAGTCTTGCCAACGCCTGGATCAAAACAAACACACATCAACATGAATACACAGAGCATTATCTGGACACTATCAACCTAAGAGGTGCTAGTTATTCCAACCCAGTGGTACCAGAAACTACAGACTGAAAGTACTGAAATAGTAGTACTGAACTTCATTCCCCATGCAAGAACTCTTTCAGACCAACGTTCAGAACAAAAGAGAGTCAAAGGAACACAACACACTAAAGAACAATAATAAACTAATCATATTCATGGACAGAAATGCACTTCAGAAAGGGCATAAGTAGATGAGCAGCAATCCTGTGCCTTCAAAATAAAATGTCATAGCTTTCTTTGGCGATTCGTCGTAGACTGACCTCAGGCGGTCTTGGTAGAGCTTGTTGAGCTTGTCCCAGTTGTTGTGGAGGTGTGAGGCTGTCTCCTTGATTCTCTGACCCTCTAGTGGTCGGGCTCCTGACACCATCTCCTCTCTGCGGCCCAGTGCTGCCTCCACAGGGGGTTGTAGCATAGCTATGCTAGCTTTCACTTCCTGCATGAGAGTGAAGACAAAGGGTGAATATATTTTTTATGGAATGAACATTTCACCAAACACAAATGTGTGATTGATAATTTACTCTTTTTTGATGTTATATTTGGTTAGGTTAAGCTAAGTTATTCACCTTAGATTTGGGTTTTTTAGATTTTAATGGGCTGATTTTCTGTTGTTAATTTTATAGTATTTATAGTATTTTATATTTATGTGAAATAATATATTTTTCTCTTATTATGATGACTTAGTTAACCTAACTTTATTATTTATTATTCAAAAGTATTTTTGATAACTTTTGTTTAGCTACATTTAGCTAACTTAAATTTTTTATTTAACTAATAATATAGCTAAGATTTTCTCTAATTTACTTTTTGTCAATTTTAGCAGGGGTAAACTAAATTAACTGACTGCTGACTGTTTACTGTACACAAGCTTTAAATGAGTTTAGCTAACTTATATTTTTATTCATGAAAATATATTTTGGTTTGACCTTTTTGTTGCTTGATTAGCAATGCTAATGCTTAACTCTATCTTTTAAATAATTGTATTTAGGCTTTTGCAACTTCTTTGCAACGATCCTGGCTATCCTTTAATTATCTTTCATCTTAACACTTCTTCAACACAACTCTTTTTGATTTACATGTATGTTTTAGCTCAACTTCTTACTTAGACTTGAAGTCTTTTAAGGATGTGATTTTTGTCGATGTACATGTGGTTTTTTTTAATAGACCAAAACAATGCTGTGGTTAATATATGCTCTGAAACAGAAAGGTTAGTAAAGTTAAACACTGTTGTGTACTGACCTTCAAGCACTGCTCCTGTTGAGGCAGATTGTAAAACGCTGCCGGCCAGTATTCAGGGGAATTCAGCTTGAAGTCTGTTTCTGACACCGAACGCAGCAGCATCTGCAGTTCTGTGAGGTAGTCCTGCACACACACACACACACACACACACACACACACACACACACACACAGAAGCACACACAGAAAGTGTGTGACTCGTTTAGAACCATTACACAACCGTGATTATAGGCTAATCTTTAGAGAAAGAAAATGCTTGATATGACCTCAAACTTAATCTTATTTCTATTATTTGACATAGAAGAAATGAATTAAAATAAACTACCCTTTAATTTAAAATTTCAAAACAAAAAAATGATGAGACCAAAAAGGCAAAGGAGCTGCAGCTGATTAAAGGCTCTTTCTCCTTCTCCACCCTTACTGTTTAATCTGATGCTATTTCCTTGCAGATTAACCTGTCTTTAACTTAAAATGTGAAAATAATAAAAAAAAAAGAAATAAAATCTGTATGACGCACTGACATACAATCAGCATCTAATGCTTGGTATGTGCCCCCTGTTCAGAGAATCAATCCAAAGTCCTGAGGGATAGAGGGAAAAATATCACTCTCTACTCAAGCTCCCAATTGAACAGCATTTTTGGCCAATCATTCTCACTTTTACACCAGAGTCCACAGAGAAAATTGGGCCTGTTTTGTATTTTTTTTTTTTTTGCTAAAAGGGTCACTGCCTCTCTCTAACTGCCTTGTGTGGTCACCAAGGTAACACCAAATGAAGGGTTTCAAACAATGAACCTACAAAGCACATTTTGCACTGTCAAGGAGGCGGATGTTGATCAATAACTTCTGTACATGGTTTAATAATTAAAGGAGGGTCTACATCTACATAGTTTGACAAATATGTGATGAGTTACATCTGGTGTTTTTCTTTATACAAAAATGTAACAAAACAAAGACAAAAAAAGCTCTAACTGCTTTAAATGATATCTAAGAAATTAAACAGGCTATCTTTTTTGGAGGCTGTGGTTCCAAAGTAACTTAAAAACACTGGTAACTTTAATGTCTATAGGAAATTATGACTTTTTCTTTTTAGGTGGTATGTTTCCAACAGAGTCTGTTATCATTAGTGAGATGTGCATCGGGAGAAGATTCATGATCATGATACGATGGTCCAATACCAGCCTTGCAGTACCACAGCACCACGCTTCTACTGAACCATCCAAAACTGAAAGCCAGTTAGACAGAAGTCGTTCTGAGGCCACAGGGTCAGGCCGGTTTTAACTGCCAAAACCAGTGGAGCAGTTCCAGACTTTTCAGGGCACTTACTGAGGAAATAAAAGTTTAATTCAGGTTCAAACTGCTGATTTTCTCAGTGGACTTGGATTAAATTGCAAACAAAAAAAACTTCAGTTTGCAAATTTGCAGCTTTTAATGTCTTAGGTATCAAACACATGCTGCTTGGACCAGGTGGAGACTTTTATCAAAGGAGCACTTTGTTCAGTTTTCAGGGAGCTGTTTCTCGGTGCAGTAGGCACAGTGTGTACCAGCATTCAACAGCAACATCTTTCTAATCATGTAGCATTAGCCAAAAGCACAGACATTTCTCCAGGTTTCTGGACCGTCACAATGATATGGTGAAATGCTGAAGGGATACGTACATCGTCGGAGACTGGCAGATCAGGAAACTGCTATGGTGTAAAGCGATTGGTCAGCATGCACATACACAGGCAGACAAGAAAATAGATGGGGTTACCAACATGTCAGTGTGCCATTTCACATGAACACGTGACACATGAAAATGAGAATGCAGCAAAGAAACACAGCAACTCAGGTTTGACTCCAGAGAGTCATTCTCAACTTATGTCAAACTCATTCAACACTCCGTCATGCATGGTTAGTTTACTGGTTTATTGATTTATTTAATATATCTTGTTTTGTTTTAGAATTTAGCTTCATGTCATATCTCTGACTCTGGTGTCATCTGAGGGCTGGTGAATCAGATTTAACATACTGCACTGGACTGGTGTTGTTTTCTGACTTCTGAAACTTGTGAGTTAGAATGAATTTGGCCAAGATAACATGATCAAATGATGGCATGGATTTAGCCCTGTGTCTCAGAAATACATATCAAATATTGTTGAATTATACAGGTAGGTGAATATATAGCTATAAGTGAGCCACGTTTAGCTAAATAAATGTGAAAAAAAACCATTTGATGACACTTCACGTTTAGCTAAATAAATGTGAAAAAACCCATTTGATGACACTTTACCAGCTATGAGTAAAAGCAGGTACAGAAGTAAGTAGCATTTACTTCAAGCGATAGCAAAAGGTTAGCAAAAATGTATTGAAAAAAATGAATAGCAAAAGATAAGCAAAAATGTATTGAAAAAATGAAATTTAGATGTGTCATACTAATCAGTAAAATGTGATTAAATGCAAACTGTAATTTTTAGTTATTTGACTAGGCTTTAAATGAACATAAAATGTCACATCAGAAATCAAGCGTAGGTAGCCCACATATAGCTAGATATGGCCCAGCAACTTCAAGACAACAGGGCTAAAACATAATGTGTCAGCTTCACAGTTACCAAAAACTAGGCAGAAATAGTCTGATTATATTGTAGTACACTGTACCACTAGTATTTGGTACATTTATTGTTTATTAAAGCTAAATAAAAATCCTGCCTGCAGTACCTACAAAACCATCACAGGAAGCCTCCTGGAGCTGGAACGCTACACTTCCATGAATTCATTTTGGTTTGGTTTCATGCTGTTGGTTAGTCACACTATCTCAGGTGAACAGAATTAATTTGGTATAAATCAAGCCTGACACTCACACATTGTCTTTTGAAGGGTATGAACTTGCCCTCCACCTCAGCCCAACGCGTGTTGAGCTTTAGCTGCCTGGGCTCCACTAGACTGGCGGCTCCAGCTTCTGACAGCTGATTGGCTAAGCCCTGCACCTCCTTAAGCTCCTCCTTCTTCTGGTCGAACTCTGAGCCAATTTCCTATTGGATGGAATCAACCAGGTGGGTCACTCACTATTTGTTGAGGTCGGGGATTGTGAGGGTGGGGGTATTAAGCACAAAGAGAAATGAAGATGTGCTTGGACACACAGACGTACACACTCGCATCAGGGTAAGAAATGTGAGGGCATCTGGATAACAGAAATGATTAGGTGTGGATTCTTTTTTAATTGTCAAAACTATGTTGAGAAAAAATAAAATATCAAGTTGACAAAAAAAAAAAAAAAAAAAACAAGTTGAAAAAAAAAAAAAAAACAAGTTGAAAAAAAAAAAAAAAACAACAAAACATATTAAAGCAGACTAAGACAAAGTAAAATGGACAAGAATTCTAAGCAAATACTGAAAATGTTTGATCACTGATGTGAGTGCTGATGCCTATATCGGACTATATACACAATATATTCTATATTTCAGTTCTTACTAGAGAAGGATACAAAAGTTAAGTGTTGATTTGTTGGTGTTTATTGCAGACTTGATGTGCTGGAGTTACAGGTAGTGAGCAGATTACGTCTTTCTGTACCTTTCATTTTCAGATTACGAGGCGGCATTTCTCCAAAGACTGCACTGTTGTGGCTGAAATGCACACACAAATACCAGCTATTGTAAAGGCTTTCCTTTAAATTAAAATAATAATAATTATCTACTTTTCCAGAATAATGGGTAAATGTCAGGCCTTTTCAAAAATTGTACTTCTAAGTTTCCTTTTTTTCCTGTCTATTTACAGCACATTTTTGGCTTAGGTTCATGTTGGCAGTGAATTGTGACATAGATATGGTTTTAATTTTCACGAAATGTAGCCAACAACCTAGAAATGAATTTGAAAAAAATAATTAAAAATTATATTCAAATGAATCATCTTTATGAAAAAAAAAAAGCCCAGAATGATTTATTTCTTACCCTGACACACACAACACACGACTTCTCACAAGATAAAAATTACTCACAGGAGAAATCAATCTCAAACAAACCAAGAACAAAGATCCATTTTGTACATTCCGCTGCATTTACATAGAGGCACATGCTGCCTGAAGACTTTATTTTAAAATAAGAATACAGACAGGGGACAGAGCAGAGGAAGAAGTGCTGCAATAACAGAGAAAAGAAGCAGGGATGCAGAATCAGACAGACACGGTACGACATCGCTAATGTGGCAGTGACAGATCAATCTGAGGTAAGCATGACAGAGTGAGTCCACTTAGCGAAATGTCATTTTGATCATCTGAAAGTAAAAGAAAAACATAGAGTCAGAATGAAAAACAGAAGCAATAGCTGATGTTCCTGTGCTCTGGTAACGATGAGCTGTTGTAAGAACATCAACATGTGGTCAGAGTTCAGAAAAAAATCTGTCTTATGTTTTAAAATTCAATGTGTAAAAACACTTGATTCACGTAACTGAATGGACATCAAGTGGAAACTTTTCAGTTTCATTCACCCATGCTGATATTAATGTGATATTTATAAACTGAAATGATAAAATATTGAATCCATGTTTATATGATACAGAATCATCACATATGTTTAGTCTAAAAACACTACTAAGTTACTAAAAAACTCACAAAAACCCTTTTAAATTAGCCATACACTAATAGCATGAATTAGGAAAAAACTATTGACCTAAATTTGGACAAAATTTGGCCAAAACATTGGCTCTAACTCTTAACTCTGTGACTAAGCTGGAAATATTTTCATAGGTATGCTGTAGGTTGAACCGCAAACAGTTAAGGTGGAAATTAGCCAATAGCAAACAATGCAGTTTCCTTTAAAGTGAACACGAGAACTGTGTGAGTCAAGACCTAAACTTAATGTTTAACTCCAGTGCTCAGATAAACTGTCAGCTGGAACTGCTGCTCTGATGAAGCTGTTGATGTTAAAACAACACACTTGAATATAGGGCTGTTTGTGCAGTGGAGACCTTCCTACATCTGTCTCAGAAAGACATCTCATATCTATGAGGACATGTAGAATGGACAGAAGTGATATGACAGACAGTGTTAGATACAGGAAGAAGGATGACGAGGAGAACCAAAACAATGAAGTAACACGGAAAAACTGTTTTACTAAGCACCTACTGCCAGACCTTTTGAGCCCAGCACAGGACCAGGAGTGTTGACTTTGGCTGAGGTGTGGCCTAAATAATGTACATACAACATAAAGACGATCTTGTCTGGGAAGAGAAAAGTTATCTGGTCCAAAATATGTACAGAAGCAGCCAACTGAGTTAATTGTCCACTTTCTGTGTGAAGGTGTAGGTTCATTAATTAATGCTCTATGTTTAGTCACCTTGACCCGCTCGCCTTCAGGTGGGTCGGGGAGTTGGTCCACGCTGCGTTGGATATCATCCAGCCATGCCAGCAGGTCATGTGACTTCCTTCTGTACTGGTACCACTGAGGAGCGATGGCCAGTGCCTTCCTGTTCCTCAGTAATCTCAGGTCCTGTGAATTCCAGAAAACACAGACACGCATAGTTTGTATTTTTGTATAACTATTACTTCATTTTACTCTGTTATACCGTTGTGTGCTTTGATTGTGTAATCCAGTGCTGGTGTGCTACCGATGCTACTTTGGCGCCCTCCATTGGTGTGTGGAAAATGAAGGGCTTAAAATCATGGCAGTGATCTCAAAAAGAAAGAAGGTGAGCCAGGAGAATTACAGGGAACTTAAACTTCCAGTAGCTTCTAGCTTTTTTTAACACAACATTTCAGACTAATTTTGAACTTTTTAAACATTATCGCTGAGAACAGTGGATCACCTTCACAGTGTTGTACTTGTTGCTGAGCTGGTTGTGCTTGAGCCTGACTTGTTCTCTTTTGTCCACGTCTGGGACTCTCTTTTGTAGATGCTCTCCTTTCAACAGCAACTCCTTCACTGCACCCTCCTCACAGTCCTGAAAACACACACACACACACACACACACACCATTGTTATGATTTCATGGACAAACAGCTCATTGTCTGCTCGGGTTCTGATGAAACCTTGTCTTCCTGGAAGTCTTCTTCTTTCAGGTTTTCTCCTTGTTTCACCTCCTCCTCCAGCAGCTCCAGCCAGATCTGGGCTTCACTGTGGTACTGCTCCAGCTCTTTGGCTGTTGCTGCCGTCTGTCACACACACACACACACACACAAGATTAAATGATCGGTGGTGAATTTGGACACAGAGGTCAACACAGTGACTGAGTGGTTGTGAAGTCTAGTTAGTGAGTTAATGAAGTTAATTCACAGCTTAGATGTCATTCACTTGGAGTTGAAATTGAAATAATAACAATAATTCAAGTTTGCTTTGTACGTTCTTTGTAAACAGAGACCTATTTTAATACATAGGCTCTTTCATTATTACGTCTCAGTGTATTGTCCTTCTCTTTGTTGCACCCGTCCACTGGACCTCCTCCCCCAAACCCCCCCCCCCCGTCCACCAACAAACACCCACATCAATACTCATGAATAGCATGGATAATTGCCCACATCTCACCTTTCAACACACTCAAACTCCCTGCCCCTCCATTATGCCCCCCCTATAACATAGGCGTGTGCACGCACACACACACACACACACACACACTGCCCTACAGCTGAGAAACAGAACATTATATTTACCAACATCTCTTAAACATGGACATTACTTGAATAACTTAAGAGAATGATTGTAATTTGAACTAGTGATAGTAAATAGTCTCTATATATTATATAATATTTTCCTTCTTACACTTTTCTTATTGCCCACTAGGGACAGGACAGATCTGAATTTAATTGGTCTTCCCTGTTTTTGTCTGACTGTTGTGAACTTTGGTATTTTTGGGATATTTTAATGAAACCTTCAGTGTTTCATTATTTATAATGATCATATTTATTGTTGAAGCTTTATACAAATATTGTTTTATTTAACTGCTGTATTTAATACTTGCATATATAGAACTAGTTGTGTGAGTGATGTCAAATTCATTTGACAACTATACAAAAATACTTACTTATAATGAATTCTGGGTAACTTTGTATTTAACATTTAAGTTTATGTTGAAATCAGTTTGTGTTAACTGTCAGACTGTATTAGTATGAGGAAGATTCTGACCATTCCAGACTGAATGCGCTGGGCGACATTGTCAAATCTGTGGTTGAGCTGCTTCACTTTGGGCCCCACTTGGGCCTGGCAGTTCTCTCCCCGGGTGGACATGAGCTCCTGTGCCAAGGTATTCACCTCCTCCATTTTAGCCCTGCTCAGCTCCAACTCAGCACGCAAAACCTGCATCACAAGAGAAAGGTGATTTCATGGTGATAGCAAAACCATTTTGGATTTAGAGAGAGGACTTTTGTTTCTCTGCTGTAAATCTAGGCATAAGACATATGAAGACATTAATACATTTTGAGCTTCAGTCTTTCTCTGTTTGTTGTTCTGTAAAATGTTTCAGTGTAAAATGAATCTGTAAATAATGTTCTTTGTGTCTGTGTGTGTCGTTGGAATGTAATCACTATTGTTGCTACTTGGGTAAATGTGAAAAGAAAAATAAATAAACTGAATTGTTGATTTTGTCAATGAACATTTGTAAGAACGGTAGAACGAAGCATAAATAATTTCTGTTTCCTTTTTTGAAAAGCTGTTTCAATAATGGATGGCTTGATCCAGTACTCAGGTACGGTATTGGTCTGATATTGGTCAAAATGTCAGGATAGAACAAAAAAAATCACCAACTGTAGCCATCTGATCTGATACCTAAACCCTAAACGCTCAATTTAACTTTGCAGGACATTGTGTAACAGGAGATACTGTCGCCTCAGCCCATGGCATTGAAGAAAAGAAGGTATCGGATTGACATGGGTATCGACAGACGCTCTAAGTTGCAGTTGCAGTATCGGACATGAAAAGGTTGTATGGAGCCATCCCTAGTTTCAATAAGACAGTCTTTTGTGAATTGACCCAGTAACGTTGTCGATCAAAACAACAACCTTCAGCACTGCATCGTTAGGTCCGTGACTTTCCAGTTCATCCATCTTTTTCTCTGCTCCGTCAATCCATCCATTCACTTCCTCTATCTGTCCTTCCAACTTCTGCATCTGCCGCTGGTAGTCCTATCCGGGAAAAAAGTTTTTTTTTTTAAACTTTGATGTAAAATAGAAAACACAATCCATTTGTTGTACGTGGCCTCACCAGCAGCAGGTTAAGCCATTCCTCTGCTCTGGACGTGACTGCAATCCAGTTGCAGCGCAGCAGGCTGACCTTATCGTCTACCAGACCTCCCTGACCCCGCAGCACAGCCTTGAGGGCCTCGGCCAGGTCCACCACAGCCTGCAGCTGAGGCTGACGCCGCTCCGTCTCTGCGTGGATGGACTGAGAGGTGGGAAAATGTCATTATACACAGATGAAAATTTAAAGACAAAAATTAATATTGCATCTAGGTAGAAAAAGATTTGGAAATAAAAGAACAACCTAAAAGTTCGACTGTAGGTGTGAATGTCAAGCTGGTCAGTGACCTTATATCAATCACAGCAGCCAGATTTCATTAATAACATTAATAACAAAATGACATTTGTGACACTGGTTTTTGTTCTGTGCTTGTTGCTGTGCTGTACCTCTGCCCAGGCCACCTCTGCCTCCAGATCACTGGGCATGCCGTCCACAGCAGAGCGCCTGGTCAGCTCAGCGTCAGTTACAGCCAGCCACTCGGTCAGTCCGTTCAGCTCTTTGCGCAGCTTTCTTGACAACTTTAGACTCTTCTCCAGCTCCAGTTTACTTTCAGTTACCTTCAAACACAGTAGTTACAGTGAATGGATCTGTCAGAAAACCTAAAGTAGTCCCAAAAGCCTAATGTGGCAAACAATGAAGCCAAAATATCTACAAGTTAGCTGAGAAACAGCTAAGAGCAATAAGATTATGATCGAGTAGAAAGCAAAGATTTGCCGATAGATTTTAAATAACAGTAAAGCAAAATAGTTTAAAGAATGCCTAAGATAATCTAACTAACTAAGAGATCATGTGGTTTAAAGCAGGATCACCAGTAACAGCTGTAGGCTAAAAGCTTAGTTAAAGAGTTAGAAACAGAGAGCATGTAGAAAAAAAATAAAATTGAAAACTACTATTACTAGTTATCTTTTAGCTAAAAGCCAGCCAAAAGTTTAAAAATAAAAAAATATATATAAAAGTGTTAGCAACAAAACAAAACTAGATAAATAAACAGATACATGTGACTAGAGCACAGCTGATCTTCAGGGTACTGACCTTTGCTCCCAGCTGGTTGTAGAGCAGTTTCAGAGCAGTTACTCTGTCGTCTAGTTCTTTTGGATGCTCCGTCTGCTGCCTTTGAACAATCTGCCTCCCGGTCTTTATCACTGTCTCAATCTCCCCTTTCACTTCACTCAGCACCTTGTACAACTTCTGTTACTCGAACACACACAAGAATTGGAGTCACATTATGGGGTGGAAATGGAAGAAAGCAGGAGAAAAAAACTGCCATTTGATGCTCTTTCTGTATGTAGTCTATATGTGGTCCTTATGTGTGGTGTTCAGGGACTTCAGTTACCTCCTGTAGTCCACAAAGATGCAGGAAGGGGTTAATTGTTCACCGTTAACAGATATGAATGTAAGTGTGAACCAACAAACAAACCCTTGTTGATGCCTCCTGGGATTTACTCCAGCTCCACTCCAGTGGGATTTCTTTGTTGACCCACTTCATTCTTTGACAATGAGCTGAGAAGTCTTATTTCCTGACCTTCGAGGTCAGATACATCTCTTTCAACACTGATTGATGTCAAGGACGTTCCTATTACAAAACACCCAGCTGTCCCACTTTTCTTTTAATTGGCCAGTGAGATGCGACACCCACCATGCACTGGTCCAGCTGGGACTGCACCACATCCTGCTCCACGCTCCGGATGTCCAGCACCCCCACCTGACTTTTGACCCCAGCCAGAATGGCCTCGCACTCGGCCAGGCGAGAATCAAAGTTGGCTGGTTTCTGGAAGAGGCGAAACTTGGTCCACACGTCCGTCAGCATTTTCTGTAAGTAGATGAAAATCAGGTGAGAACGTGACAGGGAAATGCCTGTAGAGTAACGTGCAGAATGCTGATGGTCAAACAGACCTGTGTGAGGTCAATCTGTCCCATTATTCTGTGGGAGGGGTCTTTATCCTGATTCCTTATCCTCATGTCCTCCAGGGTTGTGTCATGGTTACTCAACTCTGACTGAATTTTCTGTTTCAAACAGTGATAAAAAGCAGAGCTGCTGCAACACTAAAATACTAAAAGGTTTGAAAAGTGGTTTGAAAAAATGTTTGACTGACGGTGCATTTATTTTAAACTTTGTGACAAACACTCACGTCAAAACTAGTTTACTGAAAGGTAATTCTAATGAAATTAAAGTGTATATCCCCTTGGTGAACACAGGGGGGCAATCAGTAGCAAGGAGACTAGAGAAGGAAAATACAGTATAAGGTTAAGGTACAGTCAACACTTCACTCACTGCCCTCTCTCTATCACTCACTCTCAGACACACGTACAGTAAACAGTACACAAGTAAACTGTTTTTCTTTTCTGGTGGGGATCAATCATTTCATTTTAACATGATTGACATAGGTCAACATTTCTGATCTAACAACAAGCCGGGATTTCTAAAACTTTTGTCCAGAATCTAGTTGGTGGTTCCATAGTTTTAACCTAAATTTGTTAGTTGTTATCTACAGAAAAATATATTTGTGTAAAAATGTAGGTTCTTTACATATTTAGATAAATCCTGAGAGCTCACTGAGTCCCACATTAAGGATTTTGTTTTAGCAGTTTGCTTCCTTGCTATCTTGAAGATGTCACTGAGATTTTTCTATTTTGTTTTTCAATGTTTAAATCAACAACCCAAAGCTTTTTTTTTTGCAAAAATTTAGCTTTTTTTTAACTAAACAATAAGCTAATCTCTATGGAATTTATTCATTACTTTTAATTCATAAATTAATTAAAAACCAACATTATACAAGTTGTTGCAGTATTCATTACTTTTAATTCATAAATTAACTAAAAACCAACATTATACAAGTTTAATTGTTGCAAATAATATGCTCAAAGGAGTTGTGTAATCACTGGTGCTTAGCCAAACATTTTGCTCTCAGACTCAGCATCAACTCTGGCTTCCAATATACTTTGTTTTTTGGTTTGAAATACTGACTTTGTCAATACTGAAACACACAGTGCTCTCAGACAGTGTGACAGAATATGACTATAAAAGGTGCGTCTCTACCTGAGCCTCCTGTGGTATCTGCTGTGCGTCTATTTGGTCAGCCAGATATGAGGTGAGGTGGCGGTCAGTACTGGCCAGCGCCTCCTGCATGTCCCTGAGTGTCTTGTCGTTCTCCTGCGCCCACTGGGCACTCTTCTCAAGCTCCTTCTGTCTGAGCGCTGCCTGGATTTGGATAACAAACGTTAGACAACTTGAAAAGAAGACTGTTGATATACAGTCAATGTGACAATGTGGGGCCAAACCAGGTGGGCTGCAGCCAAACAGGCTAGGGCCAACGGTGTAAGCTGCTTCCATGAAATGTTATTGAATGGAGTCTTTAATGATGTCGGCTTCAAGGTACTGTGAAAACCCGACGAAGGTGAGTGCAAACAATGGCTCAGTCCTTCAGATTCAGTCAGAAATGGTCTATGACAGTTGTTATCGTTTCAAAGGTAGAATTGAAAATATGTAGCAAAATAAATAAAGATATTTTCTTCTTTTTTTAAATGAAAAACATAAATGTCATCCTGGGTCAAAGACATAAAAAACATCAAAGTGCACACACACACACTCTCTCTCTCTCTCTCTCTCTACCAGCATGTACCGTCTTTAGGTCAGGACTCCTGGGCTTCTCCTTCATTTCGTCTCAGGATTGCTACTTCAACAACTACGACGATAAAGTCTCAGCAGTGACAAGTGTTTCCTTCCTTCAGCTGACTGACTAACAGCAGGATTAACTAGTAACTTAAACACTTAAAGAGAGAGGGAGAGACAGCGTGTGTGTGTGTCTGTGTGTGTGGTTACAGGTGAACATGCTAATCCCACACAGACGGATAATGCCTAATATTAGCCATGATCCCAGTCTCCTTGACTCCTTCTATTCCAAACAGTTGTTCCTCGCACATGTTCCTATTTCAATTCCCAGGTCTTCCTTAATTATTTATAAACTGGGAGTTTGAGTGAGATTAAATATTTAGGCAACACAGATAACAATGTGACTGGTGGTGATGTTCTCTAATTCTACTGCAAGTGTTGCCTCATGTTTTCATATTCTCATTTAACAGCCACTTTTTCATTATTACTGATTGCACCAACGCACACAGAGGGGAAAATGGCGACGACAGAGAGGTGATCACTAGTTGTTTGAAAATGCCGTCAGCGAAGCAATAGCAGCACTCTCCACGCTGTACTTCCTCTTGTTATTGCTTTTCAACCATTTACAAGAAGCTGAAATTAAAACAGCTCACACGGCTCTCTGATCTGAGGACATGCAGACGGAGTGTTGACACAGCTTTTCCCCCTCTATATACAGGCCTGATTCCTTTCATTATTGAAGGACTGTGATCAGTTGTCAGCATTATGTCGAGCTCTCCGTTGCTGAGAAATGGGCTCCAGGAATGTTGACCATAATTGACTGTTGTAACACTTAAAGCCTGAGCACAGATTGTTACAAGAATCAAAACCAGTCTTCTATTAATTTGTCCTTCTTTATAGTAGGGCTCCCTTTGAAAATGCACAGGAACTTAAGAATAATGTACAGTATTGGTGATTCTCTTGAGGTTTTAACACATCAAATCCAGTTTGGTTGGGAAAGCGGCCCGGGTAGGCTTTAAATCCAGCCTACCCAACTTGTCAAAATTATATTATTGAATTATATTATCATTATAATTCTGTCCTTTGGCCCTTTCCCCTGCAATGTCCACATTTTTCCACTAAATGGCAGACAGGGGTGAGGTGCATTACTTTCTAGTTCACTGTTTCACTTTGGAAGTTGTTTAAACTTCACTTCAGTAAAAAATAAAAGTGGACAGTGAGTGGACAACAAAATATTTCTTCAACGTAGTCAGATCAACAGCTGTAGGTCTGACAGAAAGAAACTGTTGTAGTTTACAGAGAATACAATATCCACCATCACTTCACAACAATGACTTGGAAAGGCTAAAGCATTTATGTATGGCTTTATATGTCATTTATCTTAGTTCACACCAACACTCCATCTATATGCTCCTGGCCCGGCCTCCCTGTCAAATTTTAGAACCCACTGTGGGCCGCGAGTCAAAAGGGCCACCCCTGACCAGGTCTAAGAATCTTTGAATCAAACATGACAAGACTTCTACATGAATTACCGTTTGGATAAGGTAAGAGTGCCTCGGAAATGTTCTGGCACTTCCTCTTAATCTGCTCTTATCCACAGCAGTAGTACAGTATGGATGGTCACAGACAAAGAAGTTTAACTGCAAATCACTGCCTCAGGTGTACTACTGAATAAAGAATCAGTGTTTGAGAAAATAATTTTCACATTTTCACCAATTAAACACCCCACAACAACCTGCCCAGACATGCAGGTCCAGAGATGTGTAAATGAGTTCCTCTGTTCCCTTGTTTGTGCAGTTTGTGCAGACATTAACAATAGCTTCAGTTAAATGCACAGACCTGATAATAGATATGGATTGATCAGGGCCGAGTGACGATTACAGGATTTTTAAATCATTAAATATCAATATACTGAGGTTGACACCAGATGTGAACTTTACACACATCTCAGAGCTTGATGACATCCAACGATCCACTCACAGTAGAACCAGTCCCCTGCCAATGCAGTACAGCATTTCATTCCCTGAATCTATACCAGTAGAACAGAAGGGACAGCCTTCAATTACCAGACACCACTTCAGTGGAACCAGAGGCTCATACAGTTTCTGAAGGCAGACTCATTCTGGTGCCACAAAAACCAAACAAAAAACATTCTCTTTGTTCAGTTTCCTAGTCAGAGCAGGGTTTATTAAACCTGAGCTATTCTACGCCTAGACTGCAGGGGGAAATCCCATTGTACTGTGAGTGCTCTCTCTTCCTCTCTCTTTCTTTCTCTGTATATTTTTAAACAGTTCAATTGAATGACTTTATTTGAGGTTGAAATAATGAATGAGGCTATAAACACTTTTTAATCTTTGCAGTCTGACAGTTAAGAACATTTTAACACAGAGAGCAAACCAAATATTTGTGGCAGATCATTTCAGAAATCTGTCTGACTATTCATTACTGTTGGATAAACACAACTAAAATTAAAAATAATCAATTTTTAATATAATGTATGGAAGGTAAAGCACAAAAATAAAGTTAAACATTACTGTTTACAAGAAAGCGTAAAAAGGAATTTCTCCTGGGAATATCCTCGTTTCATCTACAATTCTTTGGAAAGTTTATGAATTGAAAACAGCAACCTCAGAAGGATTCCTATCAAATTGTCCTCTCTGTTCACAAAAGAAAAAAACAAAACAAAAACCAGGGCCCATATGTTGCTCTCTCTCTCTTTGTGTGCATTTGATTTCCCTCGTCCTCGCAGAGAAACACACAAAGAGCTCCTGACCTTGTTGGAGATGACAAATACACAAAGCTGAACATCACAAAGGCGCGTTGAAACAAAAGACCACCAGAGCCCTAACTCAAAGGATACAGACATACTGACTAGAAAAATATAAACACGTCGAACCCAAACAGCTCTGAGCACACAAGCCGACCCATGCACACCATCTCTGTTGAGTGGTGAAATTACAGGAGTCTTATCAGGCTGTAAAGAAAACATTTATCTGATTCTGTGGCAGGATTAACCCAGTTGGTGATGTGTGGGTGTCTGTGTGTGTGTGTGTGTGTGTGTGTTTGATGGCTGATGATGGCCACAAAAGACAAGCAGGGTGAAGAGAAGAAGGAAACTGATGAAAGGAAACAGTAAGGGTAAAAATAAGAAGTAAGATAAAAATGAACATTTATCCTTAAAAAAAGAAGAATTAATGGTAAATTAAACTTTTCCTTGTAACAACTTTCATAAGAACAAATGTAAGTTGTCTTAAAAACACACAGGCGTGTGACTGAAATACTAATTATATTAGTGTTATATAATTATAGTGTTAGTGTTATATAATAATGTCCTGCTCTTGGAGGTTCGTCTTCCAGATAGACTAACCAAACAACACTTTCATTTGGTGTTTGTGCTGTCACTTAAAGGTAATCAAAAATCGTTAAAAACACAAGAGACTTGAATCTTACCCTGGACATCAGTTCATCCCATCTGGCATTAAACGCATCAAGTTTCTGCTGAATGAGTTCATCCAGAACTCCCCCGTCCATCAGGGTCTGGGCCAACTCTCGAATCTGATTCCTGTTGTCCTCTGGATGACGCAGAAGGAGTTCCAGGCCCTGCACAGGTGGAACCCCGCCCCCCCCACAAATGATTACAGTACACAGTCACACTTGTCATGTGATTTCTAAAAATTCAGAAGGAACCCTAAAGGACCTCCAACCAGCAGGGAGGCATTTTTTACCCTTTTACACATTTATTTTACAAGTTTCTTTTTTTCTACTTGTAAGAATTTTCAAGATCAAAGCATTTCCTCTATGAAACAACTCAGCAAAGCTAATTAAAATCTCAGTCCAATAGCTGAACTTGACTTGTGGCTGGGGTCACTTTAGAAACATGTGTTTATGTAATGATTAAATAATGAACAAAGGGATTTTTTCTGTATAAAAGTCTCAATAAAATGAATGAAGTTTAAAAATAATTATTGGTGTTATAGTAAGGGAGGAAATTCACTATCAGTATCTGTGCGACATTGGTCAAAATTATAGGATCGAACATCAACAGAAACAACTATAGCCCGTCCAATCAGATACCTAAGACCAAATACTTAACTTAACTTTGAGCGACATGTTGTAAACAGGGACACTATCGTCTCAATAACGCCACACACTGGAGGTGAAAAGACGGTATCGGACTGACATTGGCAACTGAAGTCACTCCAAGTTGCAGTATTGGTATCGCACATGAAAAAGTTTTATGGTTATAAAAAAGTTATACTTTTACATCTCAGAAACTTTCTGCCCATGTAAGGTAGTAGTGTTGTGGTGGAATGGTTTGGTGCTGAATACTTCGTCACACTTACTTCCAGCGCCTCCTGCAGCTCCTCTGCTCCTCCCTGTAGATTTTCCGTCTCATCCAGTTTCTGCTCCAGCTGGTCCAGGAAGGCGTTTTCCTGCTCCAGGTATGAAAGCAGCTCACACCAGCACGCCCACACCTCCTATACAGCAAACACACACACACAGTCTGGTTATCATGAGTCGTGAGTACTTCACACAGACATAATGCATTGCAGAGGGGCCGACATTTAAAATGCCTCATTCAAATTAGAATTAAAGAAAGAAGCACTGTGAAATAATTCACCCTGTAAGAATTTCACCACTGCATAGGTATAGACTCTTTAAAAACCCAGTCGAGACAACCATACGCACGATAAGCTCCACTGAGCTACTTAAAATGATATGGCGGGCCACGTTTGGGCCACGGGCCTTGAGTTTGAAATATGTGATTTAAAAGATTTAAAACATTTGAAATAACAGTTAGTGAAATCTATGTTTGGCAGTGGGCTGTTTGCGAACATATATTGTATATAAAAAATACATCATATTTTTCTAAATCAATATATTTTCAGTTAATCATATTGGTCTGGTCATTTTTAAAGTAGCTAGAAAGAAAGTCTGGGCACACCTATTATAAAACATCTTGTCTTTTGTTATGATGTTTTTTTAGACTGAAAAATGTGGAAAAGAAAACAAGTGAATCATTTGTAAGCAGCAGTTTTGTCAGCAGTGTGTCTTCCAAAAATTCAATAATCCGTGATGTAAGTTTTAAACTCTTTTCAGACAAATGAAAAAAACACATAAATCAGCCTTAACAATCAAACCAGGTTCCACTGGCTTTAAGGTTATTAAGCACAGCATGAGACCAGAAGTTTAGCAAGGAAACGGTAAGTTAATCAAATTATAAAAAAGGAGATACAACAAATGCACTTTTGTTATTCTGTGTGATAAATCAAAAGAAAACAGTCTGAGAGCTACTGGAAAAAAGACTAATAGAGAGAGCACTTCACTGAGAGAGGTGCATAGGAAGATGCATTGGCAAAGAAAAATGAGGCAAACACACAAGTGTGCTGGGAAATAAAAAAGAGGCATTATGTCAGAAAGAAGGGGAGAAAAGGGGTGAGGAGAAATAATCCATCTTGTCAATTTGAGGACAGATGGCGACAGAAAGCAGTGGGAACCACAGCCACTTTGTTTTTTATATTCACATATTAAATGCTGGGATGGCCATTGTTTTAACATCTGCTCAAAATCAACATGTTTGACGGCTTTGTTTTCCTGCTCTGGCTTCTGTCTTTTCATATAACCCTCAACTGAGAACAGCACTAAAGTTGCTTCCTGTTCTGTGAAACAACAGATTTATGTGTACTGTAATATCACATATGTCAATGCTTTTTTTTAGAAAACTAATTCTAATTCCATAAATGAGTCGGCTGAAAGATATCCAAAGATATCGCCGTATAGATAACAATGGTATGAAAAACAATTAATTCAACTCCTTAATAACAAAACAGCAGATTACCAGTCATAACTAAACATTATTCCACAAGAAAGATGTAGAAATGGAACATTTTCATCTAATGATTTTAATAATGAAATCACGGGGTTATTTAATGCAATCCCCAGTGTTTTTGATTGCAGTGATCAGTGAAGTGTGGACAATCACTTTGGCGTGACCAACTCAAGAAGCTCCAATGACATCACGTCTGTCCTTGACAGACCGGAAAAGCTGTGCTGAAAGTAGTTAGCCATTCAGGGGAGAGGACCAGGATACAAATAACTGGTCACATAATTGTTTATGGACCACACTGGATACAAAACAAAAGCAGTAGCTTCTCATCTTAGAAGAAAGACAGTGACGTGAACGCTCACACAAACCACTACAGTGGTGCTAAAGTGGTAGCTACATACACTTTAACTTGATTTAAATAAAGATCTTGTAAACATTATTAACAAAATCCTGCAGGAAAAACAACAATTTCACAACTGAACACCGTGTTTTAAATTAGACCAATCCAGGTCAACTGCATTCATTTTCCATTGCTTTGGGCCACGCCCACAGAGTGATTTCCCCACTGGCTTGAGGATCTGGCTGAGGCCAGGCTCTCTTTCTGCGAGCCACTGTTTGGATGGACAGCCACCTCAGTGGTTTCAAAATGATTGACACACCCTTCTCCCTCACCCTAAGGAGGTGAGGCTGAGAGGTGGGAATGCATAGAGCCACCTGCTAGGTCACAGGTGAAGCAGTGACCCAGATATGCAGGACAATACGTCCAGGTCCCCGTTCACAACTGGTTGATGGTTGACGTACGCCACAACTGGGGAATTATCTGTCTACTGACACGACTGTCCAGGAAAAAAAAGGGGCAGAAAATATTGCAGTGCCTGGAGCTCTAACAAATTTATGTAGTTTCATATCATCTTTGCGCCCCACATTCCATTCCCTCACTGCCCCCCCGCCCCCCACCCTCTGTATTGTTCCTCGGAGCTTCAGAGCCTTCCTACATGTCTGTGTAACTATGATCTTGGGGTTGAGGTAACGACTTGGACATGAGCATAATGCTGTGACCCAGCCTTAAAGATTTCTGATCAATAACAGTCCCAGTTTTACAACAGACATCACTGAAGTCATAAGACTGAGCAGACACACATAAACAGAACCTCACCGCTCTGCCCATTCAAGACAGGGGAGAGAAAAAGAGTGAGTGACAGCAGCCTCCCTTTTGACATCATCACAGGATAACAGAGGGAGTTGATGTTGAGCCACTGATATACTGATATACCCGGTTTATGCTGACACTCAGATCCACCAGATGATTCAACACCACCCTTGGAATCATGTGCTTCCATGAGCTGCAGCGTGCCAAATAATAGTGTGTTTATGATAGAATTCTGTTGTCACCGTGCCGTAACAGCTGGTTGAATACGTCAGAGCCTGAACAGAAGGGACTGACTGAGAAGGTTTTTCCTCGTATGAATATCTCAGAACGATTCTGTGTGACAAGCAAATGGCGATATGAAAATACACATCCACCAGATTGATTGTGACAAACCAATCTCTTTGACGAATTGATCAACACAGCACTTTGTGTGTCAGGATTCTGAATAATACTTCCTCCTCCAATACTCGATGAATCACCTTTTGCCCCTGAACCTAAGGGATTGTTGAGAACATGTGGTTTCACAGCTAACAAACAGAATCGACTGTCCACTGATCCGTCCTGACAGACAGCAGACCTCTGAAGGTGATGAAGTGATGCCAACACTAGCATGACCTGAGGAGTGCTGAATAATGCTGGTGGAGTTGCGTAACATGCACATGACGTTGACATGAGGAAAATATCTTGCCCCCCCCCCCGGCTCGGTTCTTGGGTGTAAAATTTCTAACTTTATTTGTTTTTTGAACAACAGTGCTTGGAGTCAATGTGAAAATTGTACTCTTGTCTCTCCTTCAGGGAGAGAACCAAAAGCCCCGGGAAACTGCCAGAGGCTTTGGACTGTGAACATCTGGGCTCCTCACCTCTATCACACACCTTTTCTTAGCAGGAGGTGGGGAGGTAGAAAACTCTGCAGGCTTCTTCTTGGCCATTCCAAGGGCAGATGAGCAGTTTCACCCAGCTATGGTTGCCAAGTAGTGTTTTCTCTGATAAACCTATGAACTAGCTTGACAACCTGACAGTCTGATGCTGCAGAGGAGTGACCGCATTGTAAAGCAAAGGCACAGAAACCAGTCACTCAGGCCAAGCTATTTAACAGGTGTTTGAATAATCTAGCTTTTCCCCCTCAAATCATATTATTAAGATGTTTTTAGACATTAATGAATCACATGAATTTGCATAAAAGAAGCATTATATGTCACCTACGTCTAAGAAATGGATGTAAAGATACACAGATATCCCACACTGTCACTGCTGTGACTTGTTTCTATGACTCTGGAATGTAAAAAGCTGCACACCTTTTCCCTGAGTAGGAAAAGTATCAATATGACTTTGATGTTTAAGCTCAGTAAAACATGGTGACAGTAGTGACGCAAAACTGATTTTATTTTATTTATTTATTTATTACTATTTAAATTACTCACCCCAAATGTCAAGAGAAAGCTGGAAAAACTTTCTCATCCTCTAATGTCAAGAGAAAGCTGGAAAAACTTTATAACTCTCATCCTCTAATATACCAAATGTATTCATTCAGGCCTCCTCTCTTCTACATAAATATTCTGTTCAGTGTCAAGGATGTGTTCGCTGGCGGTTTAAACTGGTTTGTATTTCATCAACCATATTGTTTCTAAGTATCACCTTCATTAAAGTGTTATAAATCGGAGACAGAGTTGGGCTAACCTCAAGTCTTCTTGTCTTAAATATTTTCTGCAAACATGGCTAGCTAACACTAAGTTACTACAGCAGAGAGAAAGACTTCATACCTCCAGAGTTTTGCACTTGCCATCCAGGCGGCTGCACAGCCGCTGGTAGTTGGCTGTTAGCACGTCCAGCTCAGATCGCAGGGCATCGTGGGCAGTAGGTGGGGCCTTGGCAATGAAGCTGTTCACGCTGTCGGTGAGGAGTTTGACCTTCAACTCCTTGGAGTGAACTTCCTCCTGTGCCCTCTGATGGAGAGATGAGAAAAATGAATGTCACCTGCAGGCATGACCAAGGCTGATGTATCACTGTAGCCACAAATAGTATGCAATAGTTTGCAATTGTAGCAACATTTTAGCTTCTTCAGCTTCTATCTGAAGTGTATACAACATAAAGCCTTTCTGGGATAACTATAAAATATCTATTAACAACATACATCTACTGTAAGCTAACCCAAACTCTGTTAAGATGCTACTAGGGTCCATGGTTTTAAGGAAGGAACCACTGGTTGCGAAATTTGGTCCTAAAAATGTAGCTTAACAGGGATTGACAAAACCTCATGCTCTATTAAGATCAAATACAGATCTAAGATGTTCGTTCAAAGCCTTTTGTTAGGTGCTTAGAACAGACTGTGCCTTTAATAGTTAATTAAATCATTTTCTTCACCTCATTCATGATGTCAGCATTTTACACTGGCTGAGCTTCCATCTGCCTCGCCTCTTAAACCCTGCTACAAAGCTAAGCTCAGTTAAATTAGAATCGTTGGACAGCCGTTAACTGCTGATGTGTAAGGAATACGAAGGCAAAAAAAAAAAAAAGATGGACGATTCCAGAAAAAAAACATTCTATTTCATCAACTAATTTGATAACCAGAAAAGGAAGCTGACAAAGGTTAGCCTCTAGTTAGCTTAAAGTTAGCTTAACAAAGCTTAACAAAAAGATAAACTAGGAGAATTATAAAAAAAAAAAAAAATTCAGCTACATGAAATGTGTTTTTACTCTATCATGACTATACAAATGCACTTACCTTGAGCTCTTCCACAGCCTTACGAAGCTCTTCTGGTGTCTTGTAGGTGAAGTCTCTCTCCAGGTAGTCTTCTTCTGCCTGGTTAATCCACTCCTGCATCTCCTGCATCTCCTTCCTCAAAGCCATGGTTTTGTCCAGGCCGCCCTTCAGTGCCGACTTTTTTGCATAAGCCTGAAACAAGGACACAGAGGTTTTGTACTTAACAGAACCTTGGAGCCAGCTCCAAGTGGAGTCTTCGGGTGACCCTACCTGTTTACAGACATTCTCCCACTGCATGTTGAGCTCATCCAGCTCTTTTTGGATGTGGACAGCGAATGGCGGCTCTGCCTCCTTCTTCAGGTACAGACCCACCTCATTGATGCCATTAACACTGGGCTGGATGGTGTGGATGTCGTTCACTAGAGCCTGGAATTCAAACGTGAAAAGAATGAAGGTCCACATGATCAAATACTGGGAGACTTAGTTAGTTATCCCTAGAAAATATATGTATATATTTAAAGGTATATAAGAAAAACTCTCTGATTCTGTTTAAAGTGAAGGAAAAGTCCTTTACATTTTATTTTACATCAATCATATTTCTAGCTTTCGTCCTTCTGGATGGGCATTTATTTATCCTAGCCTGTAAGCTAAACTGTATTGATTTCTCTTGCTAACTCCTAGCTATCTACTGTATAAGCGTTTTTATTTTTTTATTTTTTTTTAACTTTCCAGACTTTTGGCAAAATTAGGCAATATGTTTGGCTGGTTGGAGTATATATACTTATACACAATAAATAATAGTGAGTATCATTTTAAGACTTGTGTATATGTATATTTAGGTTGTGATATGTATATTTAGGTAAACAAAACAAAATAAAATATACTGTTAAAAGCAACCAACCATTTTATAATGTTACCCAAGTCTATTATTGCCACTGTTTTTTATTTCTATCTGATGGTCGGCCCTGATTCTAATTTGAAGAAAGAAGTCACGGGTCAAAAAAGGCCATGGGATTAGAATCATTTTGTTCAGTACTTAAGAATTAGGATCACTACCTGGATAAAAGGTTTTCCTACCGTGCATTGTTCCAGCTGCTTCTCCAGAGCTTCTGAGTCTCCTAAAGCTGGCCATTCTTCATTTAAGAAGATGTCCACATCTGCCATCCACTTCTTCAAAGTCTTAACATCATTCTGAAACAGATTAACATGGAAATCGTATAAAAGTTGTGAAAATATACTCAATATACTCAAGGACTCCAATGACAAACTTAAACTGTCAACACTCTCACCTCGAACTGCAGGAGTTTTGCCATCAGCTCCTGGAGTCTTTGGGCACTTTCTGTTAGTGTGGCACCAAGTCGTCTCCACCGAGCCATAATGGAGTCTATCTCTGTGCGATACCTACAACAGACAAATAACTACCAATAAAAGCCAAAAAAACAGACATATAAATCTTAAAGGATTTACTCCTAATTAAATTAAAATTGGGCAAAGTTGATGAATGTTAGCAAAAAACTAGCTACAAACAGTAGCAGTAGCATTTGGGAAAGAAGACCATGAGTTTGTGTCTAACGCTGATTTAAGCATTCCGTCATTGGAGTGCCTTTCATACTTCATACTTTTGGCTGATGTCTGGAGGAGCTTTCTGAAAGACCTGCTCCACAGCTGAGTTCAGGTAGTCTACCTCCTCCTGATGTTCATTCAGTGAAACCTGCAGCACCTGTGGGATAGGAAACAATGGAAAATGAAAGATAAGATATGTCCTTCCATATGTAGGCTAACTTTGTATTCTATTAATTATTTTGACATTTTCTGTGCAACAATTTAATTGTTCTCTTATGTTTTAAAAAACCTAAAGTGAAAAAACAAAAGGAGCTAGTCCGAGAAAATACTTCGCACAACAAAGGAATAGCTGGATTCCACAGAGATAAATAAATTGGACTGAAAAAGAGAGAGGGATTTGTATTGCCTGGCTAGTATAGATTTTGCTGGAAAGGATATGGGGCAGGTTCTGGTGATAAAAACAGACATGAAAATATGCTATTGAGTATAGAGTGTTCTAAGAAATACGTTAATGAGCTGGTGTATTGACAAAGAGTAAAAAAAGTGCTAATTATCAGGAGCTAGGTGGGCACTTGAAACTGTAATTATACTACTGTGGTAACAGATTGGATATGGAAAAATGCTAGGCTACGGCCAAAAATCTTGACTGAGTAGTCAAAATATTTCAGCTTTATGCAAAGAAGGAGTGTTACAAATGTGATATTTTATTTGAGAGTCCTGATGGAGAAAAGAGAAACAATCTAATGGTGTTGGTGCTTTGGACATGAAGATGGTAGGTGTCACAACCGAGGAGGTAAGGAATAACAGGAGATCAGGGGAATTCTTCTCTCCACGTGGATTTACTTTGCACAACTGGCTATTTTACTCACAACACTGCTGCTTAACTCTATTTACAAATAGCCATAAAACTCAGAAATGGCTTTGGCTCTACAAGCCTGTTGGGCTGTATAACACTGTAATCAGTTTTTACTACAGGTACTAAAGTTATATCGACAAAAGTGATGCCAAGCTGCCAAGGCAGCAGGCTTTAAAGGACGCTCTCTGCTGCTCCTCTGGGTTGGAGACACTCAGAGAGGAAACACCGTCCAATAACACAGCTCTGATTCACAAGCACAAACGAGTGTGTTTATAGTGAGCATCGGATTCACAGGTGTGTGTCAACACAGCACCCAATTGCAAACCACGGTCAAGGCACCACACCTCACACACTGCATATCTTCTCTCTTGCTAATGTTTTAGCTAATCATGGTTAAACTTGTTCACATTTTAAAATTTAAAATGAATATTTTCTGGGTTTATATATACCTAGTTGGAGATGGATGGATGGATGGATGGATTTTCTGGGTTTATATATACCTATATACCTTCACACCTTTGTGTCTCCAACTTCACACCCCACTGTTCCACTGTTTTCACACAGGTTTATACCACCTTCACATACTTCTCTGCCAGTCCTCATACCTCAGACATGATTTCAGTATTTTTTATTATCTTTCAATTTTAATAAATTTTTTGTTGAACAACTTTTAGCCCATGCTTATTGTCCTAAACTTTAAGTCATCATATCGTCATCATTATCATCATCATCAAGCTGACCTTTAGTAACCTTTTTGCAGCTACTTTTAAGCGTACTTATATTTCGTTATTCATCTTTTAGCACTGATTTGAAGAGGGAGGATGGCCCACATGTCAAATGATGCCTAAGAAAAAAAAGACCTGAAGTTTGACATACAATGACACTGTTTATTTACTAATATGTAATAATTCTACCATCTACTCACTTATGATCTTAAAATACATTCTTACTGCACATGTCTAGTGTGTGGAGGGTTGAACTTTAGTTAGACACCAGTGTTGCATCAGACCAGCCTCACAGCACAGGGCAGTATGACTGACAAGCCGACTGACACAACTGTCAAAAGGATTTGGAGGCACTGTGAAATGATTAATAATTTTGAGAACAATGGTTTCACCAAGGTTATAAAAAAACTAGAAGCCATCATCAAGATGCACACAATGAATAAAACCCACAATAACAAAATTAGTCAACTAATAAAACAAGATTTAACAATCTGACAGGGACAAATGTCCAATCAGCCCTGATTTTGTCCTGTAAACTAAATAAACAAATGATGGCGACAGGTTTGTTCATTAATAAGGAGGGACATCTTAACCCCTGATCCAGACAACTGAACAAGATTTAGTCAAATTAAAATGGGCTTGTGAGACTAGAAATACATAATGAGTGAACATACAGTGAGGTGAGTTTGCTTTTATCTCTTGGTGTTTCTTTCTGTGTTTACCTGAACATCCTTCAGTCGCTGCTCCATCACAGGATACTCTGTTACGGCCGTAGATGGTATGGAAAGTTTGGCCTCACACTGCTGAAGCCAAGCCAAGAGAGCTGAGATGGTTTCCCGGTACCGAGCCGGTGGCAAACTTTCCAAAACTGTCAGAGGGACAGGGAGATAAATTGTACTTCTATTTTACATCCCACTTAGCCTCTGTCTTCTGCAGCAGACTTTGTCTAGGATCCACTTTTAAAAACTACCATTAAGCTGAGCAAATCCATGGATCAAATCACCTTGGCCTCTGAACCTCTTCACTAAACACAGTTTTACACAGTTTGACACAAATCTGACTCCATAGGCAGGAAAAAAGACAAAAATGTACAAAAAAAAGAAAGAAAGAAAAATTCCCATTTAAATAACCCTTATAATCCTGACACAGGAAAAAAGACAAAAATGTACAAAAAAAGAAAGAAAGAAAAATTCACATTTAAATAACCCTTATAATCCTGTTGGCAAAAAAGCTGACACGCTCATTTGAATATATGTATTTCCCTCTTCCCTGTGTGAGGGAAACCCAGTTGTGCGAGGGAGATTTTGATGGCGAGTTCATCCTTCCTTAACCTGTCCACATTCATCTGCCTCTGTTTTTCCTTTCATTTCACTTGACTCCTAACCTGCTCTTTTCTCCCCTGTATTCTCCCTTCCACACAGCCCTTTGCTGTAGTCCTGCCTCCCACACTGCCTTCTACTCTTTTCCTTGTCTTTGTCAGTCCTTGCCTTGTTATTTTCTTCTTTGCTTCCTTTTGTCTACCTTTTTCAGTTTTTAGCAGTCCTCTCCTACTGGGTTTTACACACGGCTCTACACGTCTCCTCTCTCTCTGTCACTTCTTTATCTGTATATCCTTTTTCACAGGCATCCTCATCCTGGTCCTCTATTATTTCTACCTTTCCTCCTTGTCACTCCTCATCTTTTATTGATTTTTTTTTCCTACCTTGTTCCTGTCTTAACTGTTCTGTTCTCCCTTTAATCTTAAATATTCACAATCTGCTGAGTTTTAAGGAATAAAGCCAAGTCTAAAATAAGACTTCAAATACAAGTCATCACAGTATGAAGTGGGGCCGACTGCTTTTATCAGACATGTACTGATACATAACCTTTACTGATCCTCTTCACTTATGTTCAGCAACCTCAATAACCAACCTGAGTATCTCTGACGTTCTTCATCCAACCTTCGACCATCTATTACTGTATGTCTCGTCTGTCTGAGATTTCTGGCTAAAGCCATTTACAATATTAACTGCAGCAGTCTTTTTGCTTGCATTTTATATCTATTTTGGGCCAATAACTCAGCTATTTTATTGCTATTGCTATATTGGGCCAATAACTCAGCTATTTTATTGATATTTTTTGTGACTCTTATCTATCCAGCTTCAGTCATTTATTTAGTCGTTTAGTCAACTTTATGCCATTTCTGGGAATTGCAAAATACTTTAAAGTTGTGTGGGCCAAAGAAGTTCATTTGTTTTTTTCACACACATTAAATATAAAATAAAGTTAACTACACTTTTTATAGGACCGTTAAGACTCCCATCATAAGAAATTCAATGGAGAATTCAGATAAAACCATCGTCTGTGCCCTCTCACCTAGACGTAGTTGCCTCTCTCTGGCTCTCAGATCATCCAGCACTTGTTGGTAACGCTCTTTAAAGGCGCTGATGTTGGCATCCAGGAAAGCCGAAGCATCCTCCTCCCCTTCCTTCTCATCCTTCAGCTCTTTCAGCTGCTTCTCCAGCAGGTCTACCTGAGGCTGCAGAGATTCCAGACGAGCGATCTCCTCCTGAAAACAGAATGATGGAGTAATAATAAGGATGAAAAGGCAGGAGGGAGGAGGAGAGATAAAGTGTTATGAGGAAAAAAAAATGATGCACACAGCTCTTTAACATGCCCAGCAAGAACTTGTCTAATAAAAACTTATCTTAAGAAAAGGATTGTGTTCACAATTGAAGTTCCACTCCATTTGACGCGTAACTTCTATTTTACTGAAATGTACTACAGAAATGTATTTTCAACTCTTAATGAATGGGAAGCCAAGCAGGAAATTGAACCAGCTCAGCAAAAATGTTACCGCAGCTTTGAAACTATTTCCCTTCAACTTTGTACTGTCTACAGAGGAGGAAAGAAACACACTTGCAATTAATGCTTATGTGATTAAACAAGGTCAACGGGAAACTAGCTTTCTGTTTCCTTTTTGGAGTTTGAGATGGCTTAAAAAACTTCAGATGTAGGTTTAAAGTGTAAAGCTATCCCAGAGTAGTTGTAATTGAGTTTGATTAAAGTTCAGTCTGATTGGGTCCAAGTCAAGAAGATGGCTCATTTTTCTTTATTATCAGACCCAGGCCTAAAGAGTTGTCGGAACCCACCAAAAAAAAACTTGACTTTGACTTTCTTAGCCTCACCATATGACAAAATGATCAAAAGAAATACTCACAGAAAATGGCTGTAAAAAGAGATGCATGTAAAGAGAAAAATAAATGTAAAAAATGAGTGTAGCCTTCATGGATGAAACATTCTAACTAAATGAACAGAGGCACTCAAAAAACAACAACTAATAATATGGTAGAAGAGCATAAATAAGTGTCATGAGGTCAAATGATTTCTCCGTCTGACTTCCCCACCTGGCATCTGTCCAACTGGACTTTAAGTGGTTCTGGTTCAGATGCTGGTGGAGCCTGGACCTTCAGCCAGTTCTCACTGCCTTCCACAGCCTGCTCACACTGTTCATACAGGCTGTAGAACGCCAGCACCTGTAGATGGCACACACACACACACACACACACACACACAAGGTGAGAATACAGAACACAGTTGTTTTAAATGCTGTTCACAAACAAAATTTTCAGATTTATTCAACATTTCACTAGTAAATTATCAAAATAAAACTTTGTCCAGCAGTACATTTGATAATCAGACTGTTGGCCAAATGTCAATCAAAACAAACAAAAGCAAAGTTCTTTCTGTCTATTTGAAAATGTATTTTTATATAATATATGATAGTATTAGAAGTTTTTTTACCCTACCCTGAGTCCTCCATCACTCTAGAGATTGACTTTAACCTGCTTTGTTTTGTTAATATACTTCTGTCTAGAATGCCAACTGGTGCCAGTGGTGGCTCAGTGGTTAAGGAAGTGGACTTGGGTCCGGAAGTGCTCGTGGCACTGCCCCCACACACTGCCCACTGTTCACTTCAGTGATGGGTTAAATGCAGAGGTCAAATGTCTTCATGTGCAGTGATGTGTGTCACAATGTCACAAGGACAAGTTCACTTTCCTTCCTTTCTTCCTTCCTCTAAAAAAAATCCATTTGTGTGTACCCTACTACATCTGCTTGTGTACTGTATACCATGTCTGAGTGTGTGTACCTTAGTCTGGTACGCCAGCCACGACAGTCTGTCTGCCAACAGAGCACAGAATCCCACCCATCGCTGGTTCAGCTGCTCAGCTGCCTGAGCGATGTCATCAGCACGACTTCCCTCTGAAGAGGTCAACACACACACACACACACAGATTCAAAACATGGCTTTCAAGGACACGGCCATAATGATGTTTGTTTAGTTTTATTTAATACTGGTCAGATCTTTTGGGATCGTCTTGCCAAACTACTGTACATAATGTCTCTTTTAAATTTGAAGATTGTTTAACTTATATCATGAGAAACGTTTCTATTTTGTGTCATTTTTTCTCCCAGCATAGAGCTACTGTGTTAAAGCGCTAACACTTTGAAGCTACTATAGTTTTGTCAAGACATCTGTTGACAGATAAACTCTAAAACTGAATCTAAACCTGGCAGCAACAGGAAAGACACAGAAGTGATGAACACAAAGAGCACACTGATTGGATACAGAGGCAGATGTTATGAACAGTTATTAGCCTAGCCTAGCCTAGCCTGGCCTAGCTGTGGCCAAGACTGACATTGTTTCCAGTGTAGTCAAAATTAACCATTTTTTCTGGACAGCTTCACTAAGGTGTCAGGTAGGATGTCTGTGGACCTGAGGATGGCTAACCTCAGTGTCTGCTCATTAAACACTCGCTGCCTCAGCTCAAGGGTTTCTTCTAACTCCAGAGCTAAGTGTTACCTGGGCTCAGATGGCTTTTGTCAGTGATTTTCTCCACAACTCAGGAACGACAGGATCAGCATATCCTGTTAGATGTACTGTACTCCTTTTTTATTCGGGAAAAACGAATAAACCATTTGAGGGATTTTTAGCTTAGTCTTGTTTCACTTTTATCTTTTTTGATTCATCCAATATTTTCAAATTATTATTATATAAAAATACCACTAAAACCGTAGCTGACGTAGCTATTCCTAAACCAACTTCAATTCTCTGCTGTCAATGTCTTGGAACAATTTGTATGTTTGTTTTCCTATATTTGTACTTAACCTTTATTTATTTCCAAATTATAACTGATAGGGTACATGTCTGCTATTCTTGCTTTTTTTCTTTTTTATATAGTACTCTTCAAACACAGCTACACGTTGGTGTGTGCCATACGTTTGGACTGGAGTTAATCTAATTTTCAAAGTTCTGTTTTTGATATTACAACATATGTTTGGTTTTCCAATAATCCTGTTTAAATTAAAAAAAACCTGAAGTAGATTTAAAAGCTATCAAAACCAGGAGGATTTTTTTTCTTAGAGGAGACACCAGTGAACCAACAGACACATATGCACATGCACATTAGTTGAAGACTGCGGAATGAAAGCAGTCAGGCTACATTTTTGTATTATGTTTGCGCTAACAATCACACAAGGACAGAGGAAAGGAGAGAGGAGACTCTCTTGGTCTGTCTTCTTCTTTTTTATCATTGTTTCCATGGAGACAAGGGTGGGCCAGGTGGAGGCGTTGCCATGGGGACAGACAGTATGTGCATGTGTGTATGTGTCTCCGTGTGCACGTTACCTTGTTCGACCAGTGTCTGTGCTGTGCGTGTTGCCTCCTGGAGCTTTCTGTACTTCTCTGGACGCTCTCTTTCTATCGCCTGTCGCACAGAGTGATGGAAGAACAGGGAAGGACAAGATCAGACACAGATGCTGAGCCTAAGATTTGCATTTTCAATTTTTTAATCAATTAAATTAGTCAGAGTCTAGACAATAAAATTCTCAAATATTTTCTCAACACCTTAAGTATTCATCTTCATTCATCGCACAAGAGAAAAGTTAGGAAATGTGGACAAAATACTTTAAAAATATGCTTTTTGTCCAAACGTTGTTAAACATTCCTAAAGTTTAGCCATGATTAACTTTCAGACTTTGCCAATGTTACTTTTTATTAGAGTCACTCAAGAAAAGATTAGACAAAAACATTAAAAACAATGAAAAATTAAGGCTGGTAAAATGAATGCATTAACTGTGAAACTTCATCAGTGAATTTAATTATACGTTAAAAAAACCCAATACTTTAAAATGCATACTGCATAACCAATGATATAAATGTCAATCAGTTTAATGTTTCTTACAACAGAGTCAATACACATTATCATTAACACACAAAGTGGGAATGAGTTTTGATTTCACCAAAACACCTCAAGCCTAGAATACCATCTTGTTTATCTGCTGTTATTTGTCTTTCTCTTCCAGCAATAAACATGTTGATCGTGATTAACTGTGTTTAATCCACAACCAACTTTTGATAAATCAGATTCAAGAATACAATTGTTTCACCTGAAGAAAGGCACCCTAAAAACCAAATCAGTTTAGATCAAATGGAACTTAATCACCATTGGAAAAGCTTTAAATATTTAACAAATAGTCAAGAAAAGTATCTTTCGGTTAGCTGAATGATTTAGCCCTACATACAGTACATTCATGTCACGTGAAAACAGCAGGCCTTCTTCCACTTACCCTGGCTAATCTGTGCCACTAAGACATTTTCATGCAATCTCTGTCTCGACATTAAAGCTTTGGGTTTTAGTTTATGTTACTGAATCCTTCACTAAAACTAAGTTTTATGGGCTCATTATGTGTTATGATGCAATTTCTGATTTTCAAATACCTATTCGTGAATCTTACTGATTGTGACTGGCCAGATAATCCACAGTGTCAACACAGTTGCTGTCTGAGTGGTGTGTCTTTACATGGTCTTGTTAAGTCTTGTGAGAGAAAAAAAGAGAGCCTTTTTGTGCGTTTCAGATCGCGCCGATGTTTTAATGACATTTTTAGGGTTAGTAATACAGAGGGAGGAGGGGGAGGGTTTAGCACTCAATACTAATATGTAACTCATCCAAATACACTTTAAAACCCTGATGTAAATCTTTAAACCTCCAGGTGCATAACCTTGATTACTCTCCCTGTCCTTATAGATGCAGCAGGATCACTGCTGCATCACAAGCTAAAACTCTCCTGTCCTAAAACTGATTTCAAACTCATGCCTTGTTATTTCTGCAATACATAGCTCAGGAGATTATGCTGTACACATGTGCACACAGTGGGGTTTGGTACCTGAACTTTGTCGTACAGCTCCTGGATGCTGCCGTCCTTTCGTGACACGGAAAATTCTGGACTCTGAAGGATGGCCTCACCACGTGTCATATAGCTGTGAACCTCAGTGAAATCTACGTCAAACCTGAGGAAGGAGAAACTCAGAACTGTTAGTCTTATCTGACAGTTTCACAGGACAGGTTCAGGCTAGTAAATGTGAGAGGAAGAGTTCGGTTGAAGCCATTTGAGGAGGAATTTTAAATGATTTGCCCATAAAATTAGAAGATAGAGTGGACATGGTGAGGTTGTTGGCAGATGAATAAAATGGTTCCTGACTGACATTAGGTCCTTCAATTAGTCAAAATTAGTTCTCCAGTGCAGTGTTTCACAATCTATATATACAGTGTATATATGTGTGTGTGTGTATATATATATATATTTATATATATATATATATATATATATGTACACTGTATATATGCTTGATCCTTCACAAAATACAGTATACATACAGACAGTTATCAAACACAACTGTTCCGGTACCAACTTGCAGCAAAAGTACACAGTTTTTAACTACACTTACATTTAAGTGCTACAATTAGTAAACACTGTGCTGAATTTTTTAGTCACACCGTAACTGCAGCTACATATTTTTTTTTATTTGAAAAGAAAACAGATTGAACTATAAACTACTTTATATGTCTACATAAGACATTTTGGCTCAGAATAAGCTTTACTACAACTCTGCCAGCAGCAGAGATTCTAGAATTGTATTAATCTAACATGGCTATGGGTTTCGTCTACATCTATGTGAACACCATTAGCAAATGGAACTTTGTCACCTACCTGCTTAGATAGGATAGAAAAAACGGGTGCATGAAACTGAATATTTACAGCAAAAAAGGTTAGAAATCCGATAAACCTAGAGAAAATATTGGTTTAAATTGTTTTAAATAAAAAAAAAAACTTAATAAACATAAAATACCCAACAGTTAGTCACATTCATTGGTTATCTTAGGAAAGGCAGATGTATGTAGTTATGGCTATTAGCATAGTTTTGATCTGCACTAATGCACACCCACCTTTTCCTCAGTTCAGAGTCACCCACCACCTGTCTCTTCTTCTGTGGTGGAGGAGACTCTCTAGTTTGACGGATGGCCGACACCTTATCTCTCGTCACCTTGGTGACGGTAGAGGTGACAGTGTGGATTTGTTCAGACTGCTGGGCTGTGCTGATGGCTGAAGACAGCTGAACACAGACAGGAAACAAAATATTTGAAAATTAATTGCAATATGCTGCACAAGCCAGTAGTTAAATATTATGTTATTTAAAAAAATTGTTCTAATTCCAATGAAATTAAAAATGCACAAAAACATTTTCTAAGCTGGACATTCAAGGCATTGGAAAACCAGGCTCTAAAACCACCAACTGTCAATCATTCACAGAACAGTTCAGATGTGAGTGTTATAAAAGGTAAAAGATAAATTTACTAAATCATTTATAATGATAAACATGCATATAAATAATGAAGTCAACAATATAGCTGTAGAATTAAAGGATTGCAACAATAGTTACAAAAAAGTTCAATGATTGCTAAGAATGTATTGAAAACATAGGTACTAAAAACCTTGGGTAAATTTATAGTTAAAATTTCACTGAGTTAGTCAACAATATACCAATTATTACACAATCTTTGGTAAGGAACAACAAACATATACTAAAAGCTAAAAGTTAAACCAAGCTACAAATAAGCTCAAACGTAGCACAGAAATAGCTTTCAGCTATTTTATATAAATAAATAGAAGCCAGAACTACAATAGACATAACAATGAAATCTGACCAAACATTTTAGAGGAGTAATATAAATAGCTCCCATTTAAAAGCCCCAAATTCTTTACCTGCTGGGATTAACAGTGTTTGGTTTTACCTGTGTGCTGCTCAGCTCCAGACTCTGCACCAGTCGGTCCCAGCGCTTGGCAAAGTTTTCCAGCCTGGCCTCCAGTTTACTGGCCACCTCCTTGTTTCTGACACTGGACAGAAGGTCTTGACTCATGGAGCACAGTCTGTCCATGGTGGGGCGCTTTACTTCCAGCTCTGTCTTTATCGTCTGAAAAAACCCATCAGAACATTCATGTGTGGTAGTAGATTTGGGGTCAAATTTATTCACTTGGCTCTAAAGGAAGGTCAAACCTAAAAGACTTTTTTTTTTTTTTTTTTTTAAATCCTTACAGTTAGACGGCGCAGGCAAGCCACCATTTCTGCCTGATCTTTGAGGTTGGATGTTTTAATAGAATTCACCAGTTCCTCCTTCTGAGTCAGCCAGGAGTCAAACAAACACTGCCAGAGTAGAAGATAACAGCAGATGAAGGCAGGATTATGCACTTGGCTCAAATAAATGAGAAAGCCTGGCTCAGTGCCAGAGCTGCACATTAGATGTCATTAAATAAAACAAAAAAAAAATTGAATTAAATTAGGGGAAAATCATAATCACTTAATTTCTACAAACAGTGCAGGGATATATTTTACGTCTTTAAACAGCAACGCCCTGCTGATTGACCTGATTGATTTAATCCTGTGGAGTTCTCTGAGCTGATGTCATCTCTAAACCAACAACCTGTAATAGAGACATCTGTCTACACTCTGATCTCCCACAGTCATACCTGCTCATTGGTGAAGTGCTGCCATTTCAGTAAAATCTCCTGGAGCAGAATCCAATGTTCCTCAGTCCATTTACAGATGGCTGCCCAGCGATCACCAAGCACCTGCATACACACACACACACACACACACACACACACACACACACATACGTAGATTATAATATATAATATACGTAACCCCAAAAAAATTCCACAAGGATAATTTTGTTCACTAGATTTCCATTCATTTTCCTTAGGGGATAATGGTTTCAAAATTTCAAAATAGTCTTTAAACTCTGTCAGCTATTTTTACTTTATAGTTTATGTTGTTATGTTCCCTTCAAGTAACTTCAAACAGCAAAAGACAAAAATGTGATTTTTTAAAAATTCAATTTCATTTGAATGTCCGTTCCCCAAGGTGTCTGTCCAGAAACCATTAGCTATCCCGAGGTAAGAATAAGTACGTCTGAATTATAGTGTCTATTTAAATTGTCTGGCTCCAGGTTGAAAACGCTTCCATTCTAGCAAATTGACAAAGAAAAAGAAGATATGATGAGCCTGTCTTCATTATAGTGTCAGGGTGTCAGAGCAGAGAGGGCGATGAAGAAATAGGACGGTGAGTCAAGGAACACTTAGAGTGCAGAGACAGATGTGGAGGAAAGGAGAGCGCAGTGTGTTCGTCCAAGGATGAATGGACTGTAATTAATCAATCCACAGTAAAGCAGCATGGGAAAACCCCAGAATACACCTTCTCTTTACAGTTTTTTTTTTTTTATTCTCCAGCTCATCATGTTCCCCTTCATCTATTTATCTCTCTGATCTGCTGTTCAGCAATAAAGTGCCCAGCAGGAAACAGAGCCACTGTAATCCCCCTGTTGATACAAGTGAAGTCAAATGAGGAGGTGCATCAGACTTGTAGCATTAAATGGGATTAATAAATGCACACAGCATTGTCGATGTGAGTTCTGCATCTTAATGGCTGAGTGTCAATGAATAATGTATTCTCCTGGTGTCCATAGTGTCTTTATTATATTTGTCTAATATCTATTCTCCTCAGGAGTTGAAACTCCATCTCTAGGCTCCTACGTTTTCAGAAAATATGACTTCACTTAACCCACCGCCCCTCTGACCTTTGTCCTCAGTATAAGAAGTACACAAAGACTGACTTTAACAGCATGACAACATTTATTTCCCCATTTGGAGAAACTGGTTTACAGAAACACGGTTCTTTTGTCATGGGGACTAATTTAATTATATAAAAACACCCAACGGCAGAATGTCCCTCCTGTGATACTTCAACCGCACTGAGCTAAAGTACTAGATTTGAACACATTCTGTCAATAAGATGTAATGTAATCACATTTAGATTGTAAAACATTCAAAATAGTTTTTCCGTAGTCTGAATAAACCTAAGAAACAC
Source organism: Cynoglossus semilaevis (assembly GCF_000523025.1). Lineage (NCBI taxonomy): Eukaryota > Metazoa > Chordata > Actinopteri > Pleuronectiformes > Cynoglossidae > Cynoglossus > Cynoglossus semilaevis. The sequence goes on from NC_024320.1 coordinate 7,921,084, forward strand.
ATTGGAGTGTCAGGAGTGAACAACGGTTAGTCAGTGCAAACTGAACTCTCTAACTTCAACTTCAAATAAAGTTCCATTATCCTGGTAAGATTTTCATGGTTTTTATAAAGTTGTATTTAAGCACAACCACTGCGGTCAGCAGGGGTCACAGCTTTAAAAGCATCTCATTGTTAAAAGGTCAGAACTGAACGTCCTCAAACTGGTAAAAGAGGAAAGAAGTACGTAGGTGCAGGTGGACATGTAGTCAGCTAAAAGACGGAGTGGAGCGGAGCTGAATGACAAGTTACGTTTTTAATACAGAGGATAAATGTCTTTGTGAACTGTAGAACTGTACCAGTATGTTCTTAATAAGGTTTTTCAACTAGAAATGTGTGTAAAAACAGAATGTTTTGTCAGATGAATGCTAAGATGCTAACACCAGACATTCAGAAGACTATGGGCACGCACATGTGTATGTGTGGATCCCTAACTAAAGTATCAGAGTCCGCTGAGAGCTGCACACACACAAACAAACAATTATCAACTCCAAGCTTTGGTCTAATGACTGCACTATCAGACAATCTCTTCCTTCCTGAGGTTTCTGAGTGAGTTAGCAAAAGAAAAAAAGGAAAAAGATTTAGATAAAGGGAGACAGAGAGAGAGAGAAAAGAAAAGAGAGAGAGAGAGAGAGAGAGCACAAGGCCAGCACATGACGTAACTATATGATTTTGTCTTTGCAAGTTCTACAGGTATATTTGAGTTTTACAATAACCAAAGTAGACTGCCTCTCATGTTATTAACCAGCTACGTCTAGAAAAGCTAACCCTGACCCCCTGACCCCCTGACCAGAGGCTAGTATGTGGTGCTGCTGTTGGCCAACAGGCTCATCATTTCTACCATTTCTTGCAGGAGACAATTAAACCACCAAACATTTAAAGGTGTATCTTTTTTTTTCAAAAAGTTGAACAGAGGATAATATACATACAGTAATGATTTTCCAAAGAGGTGAAGACAAATGTGTTCTTGTTTAGAGATTTACTTGTATACCAGATGAAAGAGTCAGACTGAATTACCTGAAGTTTGCTTTCCAAGGCAGCAGTGGCACAGTCTCCACTGCTCTCGTCCACCACCACCACCATGTGGGTCAGAGAATTTACCCTAACCTGCTCCTGCTCCAGGTCCTCCTGCAGCATCTGCAACACACACAAACCAGAACTAAGTATTGAACTGCGAGATACACATTAGCAATAACTCTTTTTTTGTGGTTTCATCCAATTAAAAACTAAAAAACAGAAGTGAAGAATTCCCACGTATGCCCTCTGGCATCATCATTACATCAAACCAGATGTTGATCACTACCATTTTGGACAAGTGTTTGAGTGGTCCACAGGGGTCAATTCAAACAGAGGTTCAAGTCCTGAATGTAGATGGACATTTTCACTTCCTGATTAGATGAAAACAGATATTAGGGACTTACTGTATATTCTCTAATTTACTGCTATAAATGGGCCATTTATTTCACTAGTGTTCATAATATTACACACAAACAATGATCTGAGTAGGTCCTAACCGTAGCCAGGCAAATTTGTCCACCATGCTTGACATATTTGAAGTGCGTCTGCAAACCTGCAAATATTTTGGACAGCAGATAATGTCTCTGTCCAAGTAGGCTACTAAATGCCAACAACTCATGCTGTACCACTACAGGTGAGATGGACTGTGTCATTTCGCGAGTTTATTTCACCATAACTTTTGCTGAATCAGAAGGCCAGTCCAACAGTAAAGTCCTGTAGAAGTCATTCAAACTTTATATTTAGAAAAAGTAAACGCTCTAACCCTGCTCCTGAAACTACATTTGTAAAAATGCTCCTCAAAGAATGGCGATAATATAGGACACAGCCCAAAATTAAGTCAATGTATTGGTGAGTGTAGAGCTTATATTATTGTGGTCTGCCGCTGAACCCTTCAAAGTGAATATGATATTTTCTTCGGCCGGCTCCTCGCTGTAATATATGGGGTGTAAATGAGCTGACTCTACAGCGATATGACTGCTGGTAATTAAACCAATCTGAGCTCAACCTTTTTCTTTCAAAGGAGGAGAAATTGCCACGGCACAAACATAAGTGAATTTATAGTCAACCCACTCCACTCATCCACAGTCTCAAATTGAACTCAGTGAACTGCTTAAGTGCTCTGTGAATTGAATTACAACAGCTTCTATGCAGTAAAGTTGGCTAATTGTTGTTTAGCATGAAGCCGGGCTGCTGCGGACTTGTTGTTTTGAATCAATTCTGACAGAGGCGTCGACTGAAATCAGGATTTTTTTTAAAGAGCCCAGTTAACGGGATGCATTTCAGAAATTGGGCTTTACATCTGCCAAATGGAACAGATGGAGAAAACCGGGGTTCGGACCTCTGCCTTACATGGATTAACATACAGTAGTTCTACTAACCAATGTTTATAGCCATATAATGTCAACGTCCTCTCCCTTCATTTCAAATAATCTTTCATTATCATAGAACCAATTAAAGCACTACTAAAACAAGACGTGACATTCAGGTGTTCAAACAGAACGTAGGAACAACCTCTTCCACAGAAGAACAAAGATGACTACAAAGTAGATCATCACATTAGATCATTATCATCAGAGTATCACTGACTGTGTCTGGTCCAGGACACACTACATGTTTGGGACAAGTCCATTCTCACCTTGTGCTCCTCCACTTGATGTTTGATGTCTTCCAGATCAGGACCCAGAGGTTGAGCTGCCATCCTTTTGATCCGTGCCTCTGTCCCATCCAACCAATCACTGAGCTGCTGTAGCTGCTGGTTCTGTAGGTCCATCAGGACTTCATGGAGTCTGTGACCAGGGAACATTTCACTAAACTGTCAGTCACTAACAAACTTTGTAAAACTAACCCTTTAACGAGTTGCCCATATCTGATATTCTAAATGTGGGTTCTCTGGTGACTTTATGATGGGTCAGAGAGACTTTGGACACAGTTTAGGACAAAGGAAGTCTAGCTGTTGTTCAGATTTGTAGCTGACATCTTGGTCATCAAATATGGGTCACAGATGTGGGCCACTAAGTGACAAACAACTGGATAAACTGGGCCAGTAAAGGTGCAAACGTATCTAACCCAGATGTCAGAAGACAGACAGTTCAGGTGATCAACCACACTCTGGATAAAACAGAATAGGGAACTGATCAGTAAACAAACATGTGAGTCTGTGGTACTTTATAAGGACCCTCACGGGGCACCATTTCTGCCTTTGTTTTTCCGCCCTGCTGGTGTTTATTTCCAAACCTCAGAGAAGCAGAAAGAGCAGTAAACACATTGTTTGGTACAACACTCACCTCTGGAACCCTAAGCTAATCAGGTGAATGGCTGTAGCCAACTCTCAGGTTTATTACTGGCTCATAAACATTAACTGCTCATCCTACTGGAGGTGTTAATCATGTCCAGCCAGGTTCTCTGTGGAGACTAATGTGTGCAATAAGTCGCATTAGCTGCCATTTTGATTACAGCTCTTACGCCTGGGTGCGCCAAAAGCCAACCCCATCATTTAACTTTGGACCTGGGTTGAGTTTGGGGAGCAGTTTCAAAGCTTAAACACATCCAACATTGATTTGCTTTATTCCCACTTAAATGTTTAGACCAAATTTGGCAGATAACAGCTCACACTGGCAGCAGAGTAGAAGCTTTCATCTAACACTGGTGACACATGTTATTGTTTAAAGTGTCCAGCCCGTGGGCCAAGTGCAGCACTCAGCTCATTCATTCTTTCCTAAAATAAATAGTTCTTGGCACACGATCGGGGGAGAAACTTACTTTTATGTTATTTTATTTCATCAGTATATCCTCACCATTATAATGAATTCTTTGTGTATTTTTGACTAAACTAAAGCAAACAAGAGGGTCACAACACTCAAATAGTACCTGGAATTTCTGGCTGATAAAAAGATAAACACAAACATGAACTTGTTTATTATTGGAATAATCTAGAATTTAGCTAAAATTTATAATGTAAACTTTCATTTATAACTTATTTAAAACAGTCTTGTTTATTTTTGGGTGGCTAATTTAGCTTAGCAAACTTCTTTAGAATGTGTTTTTTCCGCCCACTGTATTTCTGGTTTATCTTTTTTCTATCTTTTAGCTAATTTACCTATTTAGCAACTAAATGTGTGGCTACTGTTAACCATATCTCACTGACATTTGGCTGAGATTTTGTTGATTATACTTTATGTTCTAATGTTTTTATTTAATTTTGACCAATAGCAAACCATTTTAGTTCATTACAAGTTACTACCTATGTTTTTCTTCTGTTTGCAAAATAGAAACTAGTAAATTCTGGCTTATGTTTTTACATCTCGACTGAGTTACCTCAGCTCATGTTTTGGTTATCCTATTACTTCTTACAACTCTTTCCTATGTTATGGGCCAAGTTTGAAATATGTTTGGTCTCATGTGTTTTTGCTATAATTTACCAAACAACTTTTTTTTTACAAATAACTTAAATTTTTTTTTACAAATCTGTCAAAACAGTGAATTGTACAACCTTACACATCTGCTTTGTTGTGTAAAATCCATTGTGTTTTGTAAAGAACTAATTCTGTTCTGAAGAATCAGAGAAAGAGAAAACAGGTTCCCTGTGGAACTGAGGTACCTGCTCTGTCTCTCCATGCTAGCCACTCTCAGGTGCTCCCACCGGGAATTCAGGAGATTCATCTGCTCCCTGACCTCCGAGTCCTCCTCCTCGCTCAGGTTACCCTCTGACAGCAGGGCAGCTCCAGCCCTCAGGACCCGCCCAACACGGCCCTGGTGGGTAGTCAGCTCCACCATGTAGCCCTGGTGAAACATTTGACATTTATTTCTGAATAACTCCCATTTGATTGATTTCCCCCACAATGGGAAGTACTCTTTGCAGTACTTCCAACTCTCACTGAAGTGTGTACTTCTCTTCCACACTGTAGTCCATAAAGAGAGTCAGTATTTTTTGCTTGGAGGACACAACAGCCACTGGTCTTTGCTGCTTTATTTAGTATGTTTACATAGCAAAGCAGTTCAAATGTCATACTACAATCCACTGTATTGTAATATGACAATTGAACTCAGTGATAAAGGCAACAGTGGATCAGGAAAAATGACTTTACTGGTGACTCTGGTCAGTCTTTAGTGAAACCTGTTACCTGCTGTTGTAGACTAACACACTGAGTTCCTAAAGACTAGGGACACATTATTTCCTCTTTTTTGCCATGGAAACATTATTCATGAAAACATTACTCAAGAGTCTTTCAGCTCATACTTTCCTTGAATACACACAAATTCAATCAAATTCAATTCAAATGTATGAGTTAAATGAATAAACACTTTAGTCAAAAGCACTTGGCAGTATCAACATTTTGTGCCGAGGGATGCTACAATATTTCTGACTGATTAGATGCTAACATATTTATAATTCACCGTGGGTAAAGAGTCAGTGTCAATTTCCTGAAGGCCATCAGATTGGTTTAAACATCAGCATCGCTGGTGAAAAACTGATGTGAGTAATAATACCACAGAAGTTAGTCCACAAAAGGCCCAAACCCAGGTACCAGAAACAGCTCAAAGCTGGTTAGCAACATGAGCAGTGGTTGAACCCAGAGATTAAGTAGAAATGAAGGTCAGAGGGTGTTTCAAGTTAGAAAAGAATGAAAGAAGTGGCCTAAAGCTGTGTAAAGTGCAGGAGTCTTGACCAGACCGTGGACATGGCTGATATACAGTAATTGACTCATTGTAAGTCATGCAGTTATAGCTCACTCCTGCATCTCTCTCACCTCATGAGTATGGAACTGCTCCTTCACCTCCTCCACATGACTGGAGACGGGAGGCTGAGCCTGGAGCCCATCTTCAGCTGTCAGCAGCCAGGTCAGCACCTGTATGTTCAATGATCAATCACCATTAACAAAGTCTCAGGTCCAAACCTGTGGTAGCAGGTAGCACTGACCAGGACTGGAGGAACATTCACCCTGATCAAAGCTCAATATTTTAGGATAGCTCTGCTGAACTGCACTGTGGGTAACCCAAACGTGAGTGTGTAGTTCACAGTGTATGATATCAAGAAACAGTTTAACATGAATGACCATCAGAATTATAAATAGAATTCTTGACTGATTAACTAACTTTAATATATTTAATATAATATACACTATGATTATTACATAATGCAACCACTTACAGCAGCACCACACTTAGACAAATGATATGCTTGAAAATACAGGTAGCTCCAGCCTTGTTTCAAATGTAGACATACTGTGGAGGAGCTGTTCCTTACCTCCTCCAGTGCAGCCTGATAGCTTTCCAGACTGGTCGATCCTGGAGGGAGAGGACTCAGGCCCCGCTGCAGCTCCTCCTGGCTGGGGGTGAGGAACTATGAAGTGGTGGATGGCGGAGATGGGGATCGACAGAGGAGAGCGTTAGTAGGAGTGGAAAAAAAAAAGGACAGTCGGCAAAGGAAGTAAAGGAGTTGAACCAGGAAAAAAAGGAGGAGTGCTGATAGATAGAAGGACAGAGAAGATAGAATAGGTTTGGGAGGGGCCCGCTGGTGTTAGCCATTTACAGTGCTGACAAGCAGTTCCAGCCTTTGCACAACATTAACAACTTTGCTTTGTTTTCGATTCTCCCTCTGTCACTCCCTCCCTCCCTCCCTCTCCATATATGCCTTTGTGTGCCTCCTGCTAATCTGGACACTAATAACTTCTCTCCCTTTATCTCATCTCTTTGCTCCTCTTTCACTCCATTCTTCACTCTGGTAATAAGGTCCAGAAAGAAACAAGGCCTGTGCTGTGAGTTCTCACTCTCTAGCCTCAGTCAGTGCAACTCTCCCACTATCTAATGTTGTCTGTTGGTCAAAGTCATTTATTAAGGCTCAGCAAATTAAATAAATGTCTCTTCTGATCAAGAGTGCTATACTTCTGCCGTGGAGTGTCACACTGGAGGATGTGAAGATTCAAATAAGCCCAAAGTTCTCCTGTGACACTTTTACAGTAATTTAGTTTCACTTCATTTCCCTTAGAAATGTCCTTATTCAATTTATGACATTCCTACAAGATTCTCAGCTCTCCTCTGGCATTCTGGTCAGTCAAAACACATGGCAAATATATAAATATAAGTGAAATTTAAATTTGTCACTGCCAGAAGAAAGCTGAAAAATAAGTTGGATCTCTTAAATGGGTTCTTCAAAGTTTGAGTGATTAAAAACTCAAGATGATAACAGCACTCCTTCTTTAAAAGGTTAGCATTTAGCTAACTAATTTTCTGGGCTCAATTAAAACCACTTAAGGCTTTTTATTTAGTGGTTTTCTTGCACTATGAAATAGACCGTATGTTATGCTACTATGCTAATATAAATGTGAAGCTGTTTTATATTTTAGTCTCTCTTCTCATCTGTCTTCTTGGCATTTTTTCTTACAATATTTGCCATAATTTTATCCAACAAAATAATAAGTCACTATTATTGGGTAGATTTTGTCAACTTTTAGCCAAGTCTCAGTCTTTTTCATAAAATTTAGCCCATGGTGAAACATTATGCAGAAGTAAACTTTCTCTCTACAGAGACAGTCATAGCGTCCATCAATCTCTACTGTCAAAATCAAATACACAATACAGTTTTGTCAATGATTTTGGACCCTGGTTAAACAGGCAGTGTAATGTAAATGAACAGAACAATTATCAGAGACAAATGCAATGTTAGACATATTTTCCATCAGTTTCAAACAACAGCCGACAAAAGCAACATTTGCGCAGACAGAGCGAGCACAGGGGGGCGCCAGCCCTGGAAGTGTTAGCAAGACACGGACCTGATCAGTAAAACGCCTCCTCTTTTGCTCAGGCGACTTGACATAGGCAGCCTGGGTGTAGGCATAGCTTTTATAGCGAGGCTGAGAGGAGGGGCTGCACACCCGGCCCTGAGCCACACTCACTGTGATCTGAGAGACAGGACAGAGAAGCGGGAGAGGCGGAGACAGAGGAGAAGGGGGGCAGGGTTGGCAGGGGAGGACAGGAAAGAGGCCAAATATGAGACAAAGAAAGAGGCCCAAAGAAGACATGCACAGCCAAATCACACGAGACACAAGAAGCACAAAGTAAATAGATGCAGTGACCAAAAAGAAAAACCTTTAAAGTCCAAATGAGGGCAAAAAGTTAAAGGTAAATGTTTTGGTAACTTTCAATTTGTCCCACAAACATGAGTAAATCTTTGCCTGGGTTTACGACCTGGTTTAACTGATGAGATATCCATCAGTAATAAGATGTGGCTACAATGCTACAACATACCACTGTGACTGTGTTAGACCAACACATTAACAGTGAGTCCTTCTTTAATTAAACTTTTTATAATAATGTTCAATTATTTATTTTTAGGTTAATTTATCCCATGTTTTCTCACTTTTCTACAATAAAACATTTACGTAATTGTTCAGTTCTTATTTTGTTTAAAGTTATTGATTGGACATTAGGTTTTATTTGAGCAAATCTTTCTACATTTGGGGCAAGTGTAAAGCAGAATTACAGCATTAAAATTACAGCTATTGTTTGGTCCCCTTTATAGCTATTTGTGCTACACTTCTGTCTGTCTTAACTGAGGTTTATGTTTTTATTCAGTAATTACTTGACTTTTTCAAGAAATGTGCAGTTTGTAAGGAGCGAGGTCTTTCACTGCCAACGTGAACTGGGGAAGGTGATATTCCTTGAACATTAATGGCATTTTTTTTTTTTGATAAATGAAAGCATCTTGCTGTGTCACCTGACAGACTCATCTCATCTACCACGCTCTCTGCCAACTTTGACAGGTTCTTGCACAAGGTCTGTAGAAGAAAAAAAAAGTGCTGACTCGGTCACTGGGCATGTTCAGCTGGATGACGGTGTTGGATTAAGTTGTCATTCTGAATGACTTTGCAGCGTCTCCCTCATGGTTATCCTTACTGTTACTCATATTACACTGAGCAAGCTTGGAGATTTGGCTCACTGTAAAGAACTTTCAAGCTAACAACAAATTAGCTTCAGCTTGTGAGTGTGAGCTTCTTTTTACTGTTCTCAGAACGCATGTGCAAAATGATCAGCTGCAAAACTGGTGAGATGCGTCCTGACTGGTGGATTATTTTAATTTATAAAACGCTTTTGTAATACAAGAAGTAAACTGTAACTTTCAACGTTCAATATGTTTCATTTTCTTGTAGAAACATTTTGGAATGCACCTAATAGATGTACAAACAATTGTTATTCAGATGTTTTTCCTTTTCATATTAGTTTGACTTCAGACAGAGACAAGGAAGCAAACGTACATGAAGACAAAAGCACAATGGCAGCAGCACAAGATCAAGGCAGATGTTACTGTGGGCTGTAGCTCCAACATTTGGGAGAAATCTTTCAACAAATTTGTAGCTACATTAAATAATTATTTCTGTTTCTGAAATAAATATATCACTTTTTCTTTATTTTGAATATATGACCAGATAATTTAAGATAAGAGTGAAACAAACACATTTAGAATGCACTCAATACATACATATAAATATTTAAATAGTAGGGTTTAAGTAGGTTAAAATCCTATTTATGTGCTTGACTATCAGATTTTTGAACTATCCCAACACAAAAGTTCAATAACACTGGAGTAAAGTGACGATACTGCCATCAAACTAATGGACTAATGATGAATGGGACTACTGTGTAGACAGATGCAGAGGCTTCCAGGGCTCTCTGCAGACACTGGACCATGAGGTTTGACCCAGGTCATCCGCAGACTTCATTCTAGCTCCACTTGAAGGACCTGCAGTGTTGTTATATAAAGTCAGTTTTTACTGCAGCACTATTCAGAGTTCATGGTGTCAATTCAGCTGTCAGGTTTTATTCCTACGCTCACTAATTTCAGCTTCAGACTCCAAGAATGAGATATGCTTTTGCCTTGAAATTGCTTTCATCTCTTCTGAAGACTGGCTGGACTTGGGGGAATTGCTTGGATCAGTAATTCTGTAGAGAAACATCTGTTAGCTATAAATGGTGGTGTATCTATGAAATGGTCCGATGAGTGGATAAGTGGACATATTGATGGTTATTATACTGACGCTGGATGGATGTCTCATTTTTAAGTGAGGGTCAGGGACTGAAAACTGAAATCTACTCAGGTAGCACTAGATCCTAAAAAGGTAATAATGGTACTACATGGTACTACAATTCTAATCCAGTGGGGGTTTTAGCGGTGGTAACAGAAGACCATAAAGTTATAGTTGGAGGGACAGTGAAAATTAGTTGAGGCGTTTGTACTGGCATCTGGAATAAGAGAACCTGGGGTTTCAAATCAATGAGATGACTACATTTATCACTAAAATACTGTCTATACTTTCAACAGTATTTTAGTCAGTACTGTAACCTTAGCTCCTCCACAGTTCAGCTCTTGGAGAATACAATGAACTAACTTTACGAGCCATTAACTTAATGTTTGCACGTATAAAACAAAAGTATACAGCCAAATAGTAAAGTATATATTGGTGGTTCCATAGTGTAGCAGTTAGCATAGCTGCATTTAAAGCAGGGAGTCCTGGGGCTGTTAACACAACGATTCCCCCAGTGTAAGATCAAGTTCATAAAATAAAAAAAACATATTTGTATATGAGGTAAATATGAGCGCAAAAGAGCAAATACACCATCACATAAAAAAAACATATCTAACATGTCCAAAAATCTTTAAAGGTCTAAGAAAAATGTAAGTATATTTATAATATTTTGGCCTCAGAGCCTAACGTATGCAAACCATGCTAAATGGCTAAAAGAGTGCAACTAAAGTTAAATAAATGATGGAATTTTAAAACTCTGAGGTTTTAAATCATTTTAGATGACATAAGAATCAATTAGTATAAGCTCTACAGAGCTGACGGTTTGTTTCTCAGGTATCTCTAATACCACCTGACGCAGCGGTTGAAGCCATAACTCCATGCAAAGCCTCCTATCATGTAACACACGGTGAACCATGCTGTTTCTGCTAATCCGCTTCCTGTTTTCTTCTCTGTGACTCCACGTTTTTGTGTCTCTGTCTAAGCATCTTTACCTGCTGAGAGAAGCGCTGCTGGGTCTGGATCTGGTAGTGCTCCTCCGTTGTTGTCCGTGTAGCAGCTGACGTTGTCCCCCGTGGCAGCGTCTCCACCTCCTGGATGGCCTCCATGGAGACAACCTGTGGAAGCACCCTGAAGAGCGACGTAACGTACAAGATGATGCTCTTCTTGTCGGGGTGAGGCACCGCCACATCTGAGGAACAGAGGAACATGCTTCTGTTTTTATCCACAACAACGTAAAGCTGTTCTCACCCTAGAGATGGGTGAGACGGCCTACAGCGTAGTAGTCATTTATCCACATTTATAATACGGAAAAAAGCCTGTCCTATTTTAAGACACCAAACCACCACAATTTCATCCTCAATGTAAGACTGGAGAACTGACTGACTGATGAGGGATAACTTCACTCAGGTTCCACCCATATGTCAGTATGTTAACAATGCTCTAGTCTGCTAGGTGGGCTCAGAAAATAAGCCTCCGAAATCAAGCGTAGAAGATACTCTGTAAGGGTACAAACCTGAAAACATGTCTTTGTATTTGACCAGCCAAGATTTTCCCCAGTATTATGTTAAAATGTCTATGTAGTTTGACAACTTTGTCACTATTAGCCTTAGGCATGTAGAATGTAACCCTACCACAGGCTACACAGGCACTACAGATTAGTTCTGTGTTGGGCAAATTGGGCTCTGAATAATGCTGTATGCTACTTGGTCACGCTAGCTCAAATGTACTGTTGAAAAAAAAAGCAAACAAGCCAGAGATTCTACAATAGATTTTGATGGTTATTATCAATCTATAAACTGAGAGTCTTTACTTCTTGTTTTTGTTTTGTTTAGTATTGTATTATACCAAAGGACCACAGTGCAGTTGAACAAGCAAGAAAATAATTAGACAAACCCATTGGTCATTTGCTGAAATGTAACCCAGTAATGACATCCAAAACTAACTGCCAAAAACAACTTGGAATAGAAATCGAACTGCAGCTCCAAGCTAGCTTAAATAACAACAGAGAACCATTTTCATGATTATACTAAAGTCTAAAATCTTTCACATCCTGATGAAGCTCCATAAAAACAACTGCTAACTGTTTTTGCACACCTAAACTAAGTTAGCTGCTATCTTTCATTTTGTCATCCAGCTAGTAGGGCTAACATGCTATACATATGGGTGTGTGTTAAGATAAGCTAACTTGGCGTCACAATACTACTGTGATGCACAAACACTGTTGTTCATTGGCTCACAGAGTGTATCATTATTCAGTGCTGACCCATCTACTGAGGAAATTTACTGCCCATTGCTGTTTACATCTCTCCCACCGCTAACACCGGTGATAGGAGGGAGGCACTCCATGAACTCCCCCAGGCTATTACTGCTCAACAGACAGCCAGCCCAATGGAGGCTTCATTATAGCAGGAGACTTCAATTACAATCACAGTTCGTGCTAACCAAAAGCCACGGCTGACAGGAGATGTTCGCAGGCTCCTGAGGCCGTGGGATGCAGCCTTTACGACGCACGATTATCAAGAGCCAAATTGACCTGTCCTGCAGCATCAGGGAAGCAAAACATCAGCACAGCAAAGACATTTCTGGACATTTCAGTGACACCAGAGACACACAATCCCTCCTGCCACAAACCCCCAGCACTGACATGTCAGTGTGACATCACAGAAACTGGTAAAGAAGACTGTGTCTGGCTCTAATGATTTTCAGCCTGTTGGACTGATTTCACCATCTTGAGCTTTGAGTACCCAGTCAAAAACATAACGTTTTCCTACTCCCCTCCAACAACACGTTTCAGTTTGCATACAGCCTAAACAGGTCCATAGGGGATGGAGTTTCCACTGCACTCCACGCCGCCCTCACCTCTCCATTCTACACACACACACAAACACACAAGTCCCATCCCTACGTCTACATCACTGTGTGGTTGGAGGCTGCTCTGCCTTCTCAGCTCTGTCCACTGCTGCCTTCATTAAGTGTGTCCAGATAAGTGATTGTGTGGCATCGGTGTTTCGCTAAGTCACAGAAAATCACCAGACCAAATAAAATTAGCAGCTGCTGCGCACAATAATAAAACCTTGAACTTCTGAATGAACTTAGCTCCAGGCTAAAGTAACCAGCTCCAGACTCCCAGTCAGAAAACAGTGCTGCAGCTT
>NC_024320.1:7934481-7936981 GCF_000523025.1 Cynoglossus semilaevis
AACAGTGCTCACAATCACCAATGCTGCATGAATACGTTCTGAATATGTTTCCAGTAGGTGTCAGTTCCACAGAAAAGGAGGGGGAGCATTGACAGAGATGTATATTAAGCCAATAAAAAGTGATTTGAAAGCATCACTGAGGATCTAAGGTTGTGACTGTTTGTCAGAGGGGCAGAATTGGCTCCATAAATACTGCTGCCATCTGTACACGGCCAAGACTTTTTTTTCTCCAACTGCCTCCTTTTCTTCATCTCACACATTTATTTAAATATCAATTATCTGCATTTTAATCTTTCAATCATTACCACAACTGTTACAAGTGTGAGTAGACACGACAGTGTGGTTGTTTTTGTGGTCTGAGGATGTCAGTCTTCTGTGAGTAAATCAACAGGCTCAGTGTGCATACAGTGAATTGAATGCACCTTTTTCTCTTTAGCTGCTTTAATTATTTCTGAAACCTTGTGTTCTCAAGTGTTTGCAGAGCTGTGATGACATCACTACAGTGCGCAGTGTAGGTTTAAGCAGCTTTGCTACTCTCCACAAAGTGCTGTTGTTTTCTAAATTGATAACCAGCTTTTGATACGTTTATCTTCACAAAACAGATGTCATCATTTCTTTAATGAATTTGATGTGGATTTACAAGAACAGCTTCGACTAAATCACATGATGTATCATCGGCTGATTCATTCTTATTCACAGAGATAATGTACAACGGAAGACTGGAGTTCTGGTCCTATCCAATCCAAGAGATAAAAACGCTTTAGGAGGATTTTACACAATAACAACCAAACATGATGCAGTTTACTTTGCTGAGGGTGTTTAAAGTGATCCTACAACCCTGGGATTCTTTTCAATGGAATGAAGTGTAGTAGGTGTAAAGATTTCCTCAGTCCAACGTAATCTATATATATGTATATGTGTGTGTGTGTGTGTGTGTGTGTAGACTAGACTAGACAAATACATTGGAGGTCCAGTTGGAGAACAAGGTGAAACATTTAGTTTTTTATCACTGTACAGACTGGTAATGCAGGACTGTCAGCTCTATCTTTAGAGATAAACAAAAGCAACACATGACCTTGATTTTTTTTTCCATTTCTGCCACAGACCAAAGTCTGTTGACACCTTGATGGATTTTGTTTATTCTTTTGGCATGTCTGTTGGTTTGATTTTGGCATAATTTCTTCCCATAAAAAAAAAAGAAAAAGGTTGTCACAGTCATGCCCAAGGCGTCACACTTTTTTGTTTTGATCTGACCCTAATCCACATTGGCCATATTAGCATTTTGTTTATCACTTGGCTTTGCACATATTCACATATTCTCCTTTTTGTTCTCTGAATATCTCTCCTCTCCAATGAGTAATGGAAGGTTTCTAAAAAACAGGTGCAGACCAGGGTGGTTATTAAGAATAAAGGATCGTCACTAAAATAAATAAACTACAGCAAATATGGCCTAAAATCTCACAAAAATAGAAATGTTAAGCCAGAAAAGATCAGGGAGTTTGTTTGAAGCGTATCATACACTGTAGCCTAATCTACAAACTGGGGCTTTCAAAATAAATCCATTGTAAATCTTGTTAATTAACTTGCAAAATTAATCAAATTTTAATGCATGTAGAGAATAGCGTGCCTGTTTTTTTTTATCCACTGTTTATCCATTTATTTTTGAACTAATAAGATTAGACTTAAGCTACAAGCTTAATTTTATCCAGTAGATCTACAAAAGCATAGTAAGCCTAGCTAACGCTAGCCATACAGTTTTTGTTTCTCATGCAGACAGACACTGTCACAGCCTGACTTTTTGGAAGGTCATTCCATCCTCCTCCAAGAGCTGGAATAATTATCTATTGAGCTGATTTGAAGTCAGTTGTAGCTGTGTCCGAATATCAACACAGAGCAGCAAAATTTTAAACATTTTAAAACTGACCTCTATGATCAAGTCGCCCAGTCAACTTGATCCCGCCTCTTTGTGCATCATAATCACGTCCCATAACAGAGGTGACCACCAGACTGCCCACGTCTGCGATGACCCAGCATGTTTAGATCAAAGCTCGTCTGATGCTGTGAAGTACGCAGGTTGCCAAAGACGTGTCTGGCCATAATAAAGGGCTGGTACAAGTGTGGGTCTGATGTTACAACCAGATGGACGACAGAGGAGCTCCTCCGCTCTGGCTTTGTCCGGTGCTGTGTGAACTTCTTAGTCGCTCAGACAAAACCCAGTGTAACTTGGTCGTCAGTTTGGCTGGGCCAATCAAGAGCAAGGCCAAAAGCTTCAGATTCTCCATGAAAAAGAACTCCCAGCTGACCCTCTTTCCAAAACCCAATCATTAGCATGGCCACTTTGATTGGTTTTTCAATCTTGTGTCTTTGTTAAGCAGTCTGAAACTGACGAGCAGCCAGAACCAGGAGGCTTCAGAGAAAGGCAGCACCAGCAGACATGGACACGAAGCTTTGGACTTTCAGTTACCCAGCTATGTCTCCCCAAACAGCTCACACAGAAACA
>NC_024320.1:7941981-7944373 GCF_000523025.1 Cynoglossus semilaevis
GTTAAATGTGATGTTCAAATTCAGTATGTATATAAATGGCAGTTTTCAGATTTGTTTTAATGAGGACAAAGTCGCTGCAGTTAAAGGTGTCAGCATTATCAGCTGTAGACTTAAATAACTGTCAATACTGTTTGTCCCCACATGTAGAATGTCTTTTCATTTTCACCCATTGAGTGACTCGGTTTGACAGCCCTGGATTAAACAATTCCATGATTACAGGGAAGGTAGAATGCAATCAGCATCAATCATGTTAGCTTTTGGACAATTCTGTTCTGTTCTATCAAAACATATGTCAGAGATAAATATTCTTACAAGGTCACACACAGTCCAAACTGCTGATACAAGTCACTACATTCAAACTGATCTACATTTCATCGTGTTACAAATATGTTTGTAAATGTTTTATTAATATTCAGGACATGTTTTGTGCATATAAATAGAGGGTTTTGGTAGACATTTTAGCATCAACACATCAGTTGTTATGCCAAAATCCAAAGAGCACAGGGAGGATTTGTGAGTTGAGACTATTGATCTGAGAAAGGAAGGAAAATGATGGGGGGAAAAAAATCCCAAACTGTTTAAAGTGGCAGTTTTAACCTTGTCGATAAAACAGTGTCGACTAAACTCGCCAGTCGAGCTCTTCTGGCAGAAGTGAGCTCAACTGGTGTGAATATAATTTGGCAGACAAAGCCCCTGGTCATCTGTTCTTGGTTAGATGAAAGCAAAATCGAGCTTTATGGGCACAGAGATTTGGTTTCCCAGTGACAAGAGCAAAATGAGGCCTCCACAACAAAACACACACAACAACAAATCTCCACCCTAACGCAGGGGAGCCCCTGAACGGTGTTCAGAAAACACCATGAAAAGAAAAGAAAGTCTCTCAACTGAGGGGAGCGGTGGCCAAAATGTTTAACCTCGTACAGAACTTTTGGGATCCGATACACACATACACACACACCGACTGCTTTCAATTACCCGACAGTCCTGACAACACAACTTGTGAACTGCCTATCTCTATATTGCAGAAACAGATAAGTTGAAAGGAAGAAAAATTTACTTTCATAACACACACCAACGCCCAGCACATGCAGTGAGAGAGTGATAGAGAGAGTGAGAGAGAGGAGCCTGGTCCTCATACATACACAGTTTGTGCATGTGTGTTTGACTAATGGTTCTATTGTTGTGAGAAATATCTGTTTGTACAGTCATGGTCTGGGTTAGTGAAGGGCGATACCAGAACTTTTCCTTCAATATGATACCGAATTGATATGAATTACTTTGTTGCCTTTTTTTTGATAGCAATACCTATATTGATACTTTGTGTGACTTTTATTAACCCAGGACTTCTCAAATAGTGGGGCGGGCCCCCCTGGGGGGCGCAGTGAGGTGGCGAGGGGATATGGCATGTGGACATAAATGGACCACTGCTGTAATGTTTGAATGATAACAAGCCTCCA
This sequence comes from Cynoglossus semilaevis, assembly GCF_000523025.1. NCBI lineage: Eukaryota > Metazoa > Chordata > Actinopteri > Pleuronectiformes > Cynoglossidae > Cynoglossus > Cynoglossus semilaevis. Next base: position 7,943,439 of record NC_024320.1, read on the forward strand.
GTCACTAGGTGGCAGCAACTCACACAGTGGTTTGACCCGATAAAAATATACGTTATCAGGTTCTCAATAGTATTTCAATTCACGGGGGTAAACATTTCTGTCCCTAAGGGGGGGCATGACAGAAAATAATTGAGAACCACTGCATTAACCCAAAGACAAATACTAGGCATTTAACAACTTTAATATGTATTATTTAAAAACATATTAGACAAATTACCACTTTTTTTAAAAACTTTTTACACAATGTAACCTAAATAGTTGAATAGGTGGGGGTGTTGCAGCACAAAAGCATAGATTTAGTAAGTTAACCTAAGGATGTTGAAGTGACACCTATGCTTTCTTTATGTATTCATTTGTATCAGTACCTTATGAGAGTCGATACCCGTGGGTATTGATTTCGTCTGCTTCATGGTGGGGCTTAGCCACAGCCACATTATGTGAATTGTGTGAATTATGCATACTAGATGTTAATGTGGAACAGACATATGTGTGTGTTTGTTGGCCATTTCAAATCATCACCACATCAATGTATGTAGATGAAATTATAAAATTAAAGGCAACTGGATGTGAAGAACATCCCTGTTGTTTAAAAACAAAAAAAACCTAAACACAACAGTAAAAAGTGACCATAGTAAATTAGATTATTTTGTGTTTATGTGGTGTGTGTGTGTGTGTGCTTGTGCATGCAGGCATGTGAGTGTGTGTTTTGTTGACAGCTGTGAATGACAGTTTTAGAGCAACGGTTAAGTTGTCAGAGGGAAGAGAAGGAAAAGTTTATATATTTCTACTGCAGCATTCTGCATTATTTATGCAAAACCAACCTTTCTGCTGGTCACATGTGTGCAGATTTGCAGTATGCACAGGCACACTCACATGCATTTAAATAGTTTCTTCTTTCTGAATATGTATGTGTGTGTGTGTGTCATCTGTTCAGC
>NC_024320.1:7944383-7970876 GCF_000523025.1 Cynoglossus semilaevis
TTCTCCTGGCTGTGAGACAGCAGGTCTGCCATTGAAACATCATTAAGGCTCACAGGTGAGCAAAGCTGTGACGGTATTCCTTCAGGATGAGTGGCATGTTCACCAGCTGGTGGAGCGGGAGCTGGTGATGGAGGAGATGTTAGGCATCTGGGCTGCAAAGATGCTAAACTGCAGCACATTCAGAACCTGCTGAGGCAGGTGCTCATGTGCCTTAACCACCTTGAGCAGCACCAGGAGTCTTCTTTAGGAAGCACTACCGAAACGAATTCTCACACTTGTACGCAGGCTGCAGGTATGAAGTGTGACTAAACTGTGAACAGTATTGTAGTAGACATTACTCTATGTTCTATTTATGCCATTTTAAAGTAGTTGTGAACCCAGTGTGTACCTAAACTGCTCATTCATTTTGATTACTTGAAACCTTTGGCAGTGAAAACACCATACAGTATGGGTGTCACTATATGCAGACGACATCACTGTATTCATAACAGAACATTTAATTACTCCAACAGAAACATGTACATAACTACGTAATGAAGGGGGTTTCTGGTGGGGCAGGGTAGGACCAGCTGTTAGAGAGGGTCTTTTTAAGGAGCTGAGACAGTTCAGTACCAAATTCTGTGAACGGTTATGGATCTAGCCACAGTAGTTGTGCAGGGGGAGAGTCAGTCTTGGTCATCGACATTTATTCAAGGTGCCAGAAACATCTGATCCTCCGGTGATGTGGTCAATCTTGTCCCAAATGTAAAAGTTAGAAACTCTGTCCCCCCACCTCAACACTAGGGTCACCTCAGATCGACCTTGATTCACTGTCAGAGGATCTCTGGAGAAAAGCCCCCCAGATGTTTAACTGTGCCAGTGGTTTTTGGTGAGGGCAGGCATTGTTAGCTTGAACTTAAGGTGGTCTGAGGACAGGCTGAGCTGGGACACTGGAAGCAAGTCTGTGGGGAACGTAAAGACCTTGAATCTAAAAGTCTGACCAGATATCCAAGACCAAGAGAAAGATGGCAGACCGAGTCTGAGCAGTGCAGCAGACTGACTCTTCAAATGTGACCAGGGTGCACCTCTGTGCTGCTGCAGTAAGCATGCTTTATAGAACTGCATTCGCCTGAACTGAGGATTTGAGGTATTTGACGATTCTGCACTGCACTCTTCTACTGGGGGCAGCTGAGGCCCCTGTTTTAACACCACGTTACACATTAAAAGACTCTGAGAAGTTCTCCAGCAGAGGCTGGTGCACAGGGCCACAAACAGCTGGACATGGATAGTCCTGCTAAGAATCACCGCAGCTTCTGATGTTCAGAGACAAACTCTACAACGCCTCTGTGAGACCATTAAATCTGCCTGTGCCTTTAGCTGGGAAAAACACATCTCTTTTTTTCTTCGTCATTTCATACAGCTCCCCTCCAATTAAAGAGAAAATGCATGCAGTGACCTACTCCCAAATCAGTCCTTGTTGTTGCCTGACAAGTCACACTGACTTGTGTGTGTGTGTGTGTTTGTGCTCAATTATGTAAAAGAGATAGAAAGAGGGAGAAAAAGATTGAGACAGACAGACAGACGTGCACTAGGAGACAGAAGGAGAGAGAAACCTTTGACCTTAATAACCTCCTTAATAAATCCAGTTTTTAAACATTAAATAAACACCAAGACACAGAACCAAGATGTTAGCATACACACACAGACTGACGTAGACAGCATCCACCCTGGGGTTTAACAAATTCACACAGAAACAATCACCAGGCAATAACATAGAAGACCGTATTAAAAAGATCTGCTTTACTGGTAACTGTGTCCATGTCTGAATGACTGTTATTGACACACATCAGTGCCTTTATAGAATACTTTGGAGAGGAGGAGGGAAGTGTGTGTTCATCATCATAACGGGATGTCTAAACGTGAAGAACGTTTTGAACATTAAATACAACTTCAGGGCAGATGTAGCCGGTGGTGGGGACTAATGTCCATGTGTCATCTGCCAGGAGCTGCTTTTTCTGATCTGATGTCTGGGAGAGGACTGCAAACATCAAGTTATATAAGGAATGAGTGAGTCTGCACTGGGTTCCATTTGGATTTGAATCACTGTTTGTGGACAAATAGAACTGGATTTTCCTCTGTTTGTTTTAATGTAATTACAAATCGTAGGCAATCATTCTGTAAAACTTGTATGTTTTACTTTTTGACATTTGGAATGGGGAATGTGATTCTTAGCAAAGTAAACTAAAATTAGAATCTGTTGACTGGGCATAGGAACAAGAATGGTCTGGTGAGTTTTAACTAAGTTTTTTTTTTCTCCACTGTAGCCCAAGTGCTTGTTGTGTGTGTGATCTAGAACCCACTTTGCTCTATACTTTTTAATTATAATATCAACATTATGCTGACTACATATTCCTAAAGAAGAAAAAAGCTAAAACAAATAGACAAGCAATACCCAATTCATTTAAAAAATGTTATATAAATGTTAACATGCTCCCGTCCTCAGCCAAACCAAAGCTGCAGGCCACAAAGTCTGTTTAAGCTCCACACCTGGGCTCTGGGCCAGAGGGATTGACCTGCTGTAAAGAGAGGCTGTACGTCTGACCATGTGTTTATGCTAATAAAAAAACCTGTGGTCTAATGAACGGACTTAGCTAAATGCTAATAGCCATAAAGTCAAAAAGAAATGCTGTGGTTCCAATCAACTCTATATATGGTAAATGATTTATGGCAAATGGAAAAAAAATAATGAAATGTAAAAACAAAAAGTACACTGTAATATATACTGCAAATGCTGTGACATAAAAATACAGACAACAAGAAATAAACAACACTGTACACAGACACACGCACCTGCCAGTGGAGAATGATGCTCCAGATAAGCCCAAGAATCAGTTTGTGATTCCCATCAACAATGTCTCCTGCTCCAATATTCACCAGTTCAACCTGTGGCAGGAAAAGTCAGACAGGCAGCTTTCATCACAGAGAGAATCGGATAAGCACTCGTGTTTTTCAAAATTCATTTGACCTGGCAGCAGTGGTGTTAAAAAGCTAACTTGTGATGGAAGGATGCCAGTTGAAATCATTGCTCTTATTCTTCAGTTAATAACAGCAGTACTGTGGTGTGTTGAGCAAACAACAACAACACACTTGTTCCCAGGGAATGGGTAAAATACTGTACAGATAACATGACAAGCTTCCTCTCCTTATTCTGATTCTGTATTTGGTCAGATGAACTACATGACCCCGCAGACTCTAGGCTAATCATCTCTTAGCCAGATGTTAATCATACCTGGTTGTCCAGCCGTTCACTGACCAACTACAAGTCATGCATGAATATAGTAAAAGAATTAGCTTCACGTTTGGCTAATATGTGATTGAATATGGAAGAGAACATTGAACTCAAGCTTCAGTTCCACTCACATTGTTCTTCTGCAGGATCTGTAGAGCTCTGTTGACATTGTTTAGTGAGTGAACACGAGTGAATCCTCTCTCCAACCTCACCTAAAAACAAATACACACTCCACTTTAAATAAAGGAAAACATTGACAAAGGCTTGTGCAGTAAAACACACACACACACACACTTAAGAGGTACGGTACAACTTGTAATTAGTCTCTAATGAAGGACAAGCATATTGATTCCCAAGAGCAACTTATCCCCCTGTAACAAGTAACATAATGGCCAACACAGAGTAATGCATTATGGGTGCTTTTCAGGCTATTGTATTTGAATTCCCATACCTGGTATCTGTCCACGTGGACCTAAAACCCACAATGTGGAAATGACATATGAGCTACCTGAGGTCTGAACTCTGAACACCAAATGGAGGTTGTTTGACCATGTTGTGTTTTGTTAATGAAAGCATGGCCCGTTTTGGACAAACCTGTACGGCTGATTGGAAGAGAAACAGTTTGTGGATTTTTAGTGTGGTCAAAGTAGCTCCCGAGCCAAAATAGTGGAGGCAATCGTTGACGGAGGGTTAAATGTTCCGCCAAGTGGACCATATATAATGTGTGTACCAGCTGGTGTCCTGTCAGCCCTTCCAGGAGTTCCAGCAGACGTCGTCCATCACACAGGTCTGAGAACAGATCATCCACAGGTGGTTTCCCTGTCTAAAACAGAGAGAGAGAGAGAGAGAGAGAGAGAGAGAGAGAGAGTAATCATCAATTAATAACAATAACTCAATAAGAGACATTGACCATAACATCTCACAGAATTCAACACTTTGATGGGGATAATTTGTAAAAAAAAAAACTCACAAATTAAAGACCTGAGTAAAGATGAAGCTGAATAATGACCAACCCATTTCCTCCCTGTTTATGTTTTATGACTTGGAAAGATGCCATGTTTTTGGTGGTAAAAACCTATGACTTTTCCCAGAAAATAATCTGGTATACAGCCCAGGAGTGGATGAAAAATAAAGTCAACATAGTAAAACAAAGGATCGCACTCTGACCTACCGGCAGGATGTCATTTTCATCTGGGTCAAGGTGGGAAAGGAGGTCACATGACCTGGAGCACAACGTTGGCTATAACACCAAAGAGCAAAATGTTACCCAATCATTATCCAGTTAACAGAGTCCATAAAACCCTGAGTAATTATCCAGTGTATGAAAGAAAAGGAGCTGCATCTGGAACCTTCTTAAATGCTGCTCCTGCAGCACACGTCTTACTGTCTTACAGCCATCAAAAGTAATTGTAGCAAAGGCCAACACAAAGACAGACACAATGCACACAGACAGTCCTTCATCAAGGACGGATCATATTTGCTCTGCAAACACCATGCAAGACGCCAGTATCGTATTTGTATTTTTCATTGTGGGTTTAGTAATTTGTATCGTAAGTTTTCGTCTTGTTTTTGTATTGACATCATTCCTTATATTAACCCTGAAGTAGCCTTCTCAATTCTGTTTTGTCTACAGCACGTCTGGTTGTTGTACAATGACAATAAAAGCATTCTATTCTATTCTTCTCAGTGAGGAGAATAGAATAGAAAAAGGAGAGGCGGAGGCCGACCACGCTTCAGATATCAGGTGGAAGTAGAAGGATGGCATTCTGCCACAGAGGAACAACTTTCTTCTAACCAATTTCGTTGATTTGGTTTTCATACACAACCACGGAGACACACGTACTGACTCACACTTTTCATTCTTTTCCTTGTTCCACTTTCTATCTTTCTATCTCATTTTCCATCGCTGCTCTGGCCTCCACCTGCGGCTCCCGTTCCACCAACATGTGTGTGTGAGCGTTCAGAACAGCCTGTCGACATGCTGTGTGGGTGATAAATGAGGTGACAGTGCCCAAGCACAGATAAAAGAGCGGAGAACAAGACACCTCTAGCTAACACAAGTGTTAGCAAAAGGGAGCCAAAATACAACCTTCTGATCTTTTTTAAATTAATACCATAGTTTAGCTTAGAAATGGCTTCAGAAATAACTCCAGTCCAACACAAAAAATAAAAAAATAAAAAAAATAACAGGATTTAAAAACTGTAAAAAAGCTAAAAAACAGTCTAGATTGTTATAACTCAAAATGAAAGCCCACAAGACACTGCTCAAAATTAGATGTGACCTCTACAAATTAAACCAACTACACTATCATACCATTGTTGACTGAAAGTGAAAGTGACTGGTCAACCAACAAGATGAAAACTGTAAATGGAACAGTGGCTAAAAAGTCTTAAAAGATCAACCAGAAAGAATTAGTTCAAGAAGAAAACGATTCAAATCCCAAACCATGTGACACACCAACCTATGGCGTTTTGCCCTTAATTGGCCACGATCTCTATTTATACATTTATTAAGACGGTCCCGTTCCGTCATTTTGATGAGTAAGACGGCGTTGTTTACATGTGCTGGTGGTAAACCATATTTTTGTACCCATTATTTTGCCCTTCATTATCACCTCTGCATTTTACCCATCACCAAAGTGAGCAGGGGCCAGAGGATCAGTCACCAAGGAGCAGTGTGTGGGGACGGTGCCATGCTCAGTGGCACTTCTTGGCAGCTGGTGGACTCTAACCTGGAACCAAGTCCACTTCCATAACCACCAGTCCACCACTGCCAGGGTTTTGTCAGACCAAACAGAATTTAACAGCACACTTCCCTCGTGGTTTTCATTATTGTTCCCTGTCACTAACTCCATGTAAAAGCAACAGTTCCCTGGCCAACATATTTGGCGATATGTAATTTTCTGTAAGTTTCGTACTGAAAAAATCTGAGTGACATCACCGCTGGGAATCGTACCCCCACATTAGTTTTTTTTTTAACTCTGAGCAAAGCAACTTGAAAAATAAAGTCCCCATTTTCCTGCCATGACAAAAGCAGCACAACCTATTTTCTCTCTTGTTCTTTTCACAGCCTTCTTCACATTCCTGTGGTTTCTAAATGGATTTCCAGGTGATTGTAGCCCCCCAGACCTCACTCTTGGACTCACATTAAAACCAGATGACTCGGGCAGCTGGTTTTATCACTTCTACCCTGTGCAGAGTTATGCCTTCTTCCTTTTCTACTTTATTAGGGCGTCCTTCATATCTCAAGACTTTTAATTACCTTTGAACAAGATTAGTCAAACACTTCCATCAAATCCATGTCTAAGGGTTTTTTGCTATTGAACAAGTCAGTTAAAAAAACAAGATGTTGTCTCTTCATTTCTGTTTCCTCTGCATTTTTTTAAAATTCAGTCTGGACTTTTTTAAAAACCTTGCTTTTTAAACAGCGTAACGACTGTAATATCCAGTCTGCTGAAAGACAGTAGAATCAGATGGTGACTGACTAAAGTTTCATTCTCACCAGATTTTCAAGTGAAAATATTACTGACAAAACATGGGCCACACACACCCTCCATTATGGGCTAAAAGAGTAAATACATCCTAATGTTAGACCTGACTTTAGACCCAATATTAAAAATAATAATAATAAAATAAAATAATTAAAGCAAATACAGGAAAAAATATTCAGAGTGGCCATGATTATTGTAATACTAGTGTCAAAAACAGCAAAGGACAAAAACATTCAAATATTGTCCAGAAATACACTTAGACCAAGTTAGATCCAGTTGATGAAAAAGTAAAAAATATGAAAAAAGGTTGATTTGGCAGAAGGGCCAACCTAAGCCTTAAGTTCTTCTCATAAATGGTGAAATACTTTTAACATACTGAGAGTATAATAAAATATTAATAAGAAGAATAAAAACAACCAACAATCACATCAAATCTGGACAAACTAAACCACTGAATGACATAAAAACCAATAAATTATCGAGTTAAAGCTTAAAAAGAAAACTTAAATATCAGCAATATAAAAATAAATGTACATAATTAAAAGGCCTGAAAATAAAAGAGAACAACAACAGCAAACAACGTTCCAGGCGGTTCACAGAGAAAAAAGAAAAAAAATCAAAGCTCAACTATCAGAAAACTCACCAACTCAAGCACTTGCTCTTTTTCATCTCCTTCGTGTGTGTGTGTGTGTGTGTGTGTGTGTGTTTCATCTTTTTAACATGTGGAGGCCGATAAACTAATGAAAACCATCTCAGGGATTCTAAATGTTAAGGATGTTGCAATTTGTTCCTCTTCCTATGAAATATATATTTTACTTCCATCATTCCTACAGGGGGCGTTTTAAGGAGAGATTTAATGTGATGATCAATAAAGCCTGGACTCTTATTACACCCTCGACATATTAACAACAATCCAAAATGTCCAGATTCTCATAACATGCAGTAAAGCCAAAAATCCACTGTTTGTTATTTCTCTTAAATCTTCTTTATCCACAGATCCTACCAATGCCAGTTGGACTATCGGGTGTAATAGTTCTATTTTACACCCGTGTATATTTCACATGAAGGGCGTCCTGATCACTATCACCAGGAAGGAGACGGCGGAAACATGCTGAAAGTTTCTGTGACCCTCCTAAAATGACTGAGGGGATTCGTTTCACTTGACACTGCAGTGACATTAGACAGAAGGGAGCGTCCTTCCAGAAAGGACAAGAAGAGAAATTAAAAAAAGCAGTAAGGGAGACTGCAAAGAGGCAGATTTTGATCACTACTAAAGAGGACGACACCTTGGTTGCAGGGAATACACTGCAGGGCAGGTGAGGAACCTTCACACCGCACCAGCCTTCTCTACAGAAACCATAGTATAGAAAATGTTTTTAATTTATCATCATTCGATCTGGAAAGATCTGCAGCACCAAGGAATGAAAGAGCAGATTCCTGACAGACTCAGACTCGATGAGGGATAGAAGTGAGAAGACTGTGTAGAAAGAACCAACTCAGGTTATTAGGACAACAGGTAAGAAAACCTCCAGGGTGCCTTCTCAGCCCAGTCAATCAGGTGCACACCGAGGAGCAGACCAAGAACAAGGGGAACAGATCATATCTTCCAGGAACACTGAGCTTCCACAGCCAGAGTCGGTCGATGTAGCCGCGAAACAGGAAATCTTGGCCTCTTTGCTGGAGACGCTGCCTGATCGACATAATTGATGTTGGACTGATGCAGGGATGGAGACTGTTGGAGTTTAAACAAAAGCCGCTGTTCAACTGACAGCGTTACAGTCTGTCAGTGAGCTGAGGTGAACTGAAACCAAGTCATTTTGAATTACGATCCAGTTTTACAACAACTAAAAGTTAGTCCATGCCTGATATCAGAACCAGAATTCCTTTATTGTCACTGCACAGGTATAACAAACTAAATGAAAATCCTCCATGTTAATTATCTAGTGTGAATATGTTCACGTTTTCTCAGAGCGTTTAGCTTTTTTAGCTGTTATCGATCTGCAAAGCCTTCCCTGAGGGCAGCAGTTGAAGGAGCATGTGTTCTGGGTGGAACAGGTCCCAGAGAATACTGAGTGCCTTTTGGAGACGGTGAGAACTGTATAGATCTTTGAAGGACAGGAGAGGGCAGAGATAAAAAAAGTGGCTTCAGCAAAATGTTTTTTTTTTCTCCATGAATTGGAACACTGTTGAACTGATGCTACTGTTACACTACTGTTACACTTGATAGTAGGGATACTCATGATCGGTAACAGTCAACTATTGGCCAAAATTTCACTATCGAACATTGGATAAACAACTGTACCTCGCCCCAGTCTGATACCCTATAAGGTCAAATGCTCAATTGAGCCATTTCTAATTACTACCGTAATACCTCTATTACTGCACCTATAAATCTTCTCCGGGGTCTTCCTCTTTTTCTCTTGTCTGGCAGCTGCATCTCAAACATTCTTCCTCCAACGTGACCCCTATCTCTCCTCACCATCTTAAGTCCAAAACCTCTCAACCATGTCTCCATAACGTCATTTCCAAATCAATCAACCGTAGCTGTTCCTCTGAGCTTCCTATCACCTAATAATCCTTCCGTTGTGGTCATGAAAAGCTCAGGACATGGACAGAGACACTGTCTCCTACTCACACATCATAGCTGGCCTCAGCACTTCCTTAAAAATGATACATGTCACTGACCATTAAATCATCATAGTTAACAGCAAGGCCTTCTCTTACCTTAGCCAACTGAGAGTTTACCCATTTTGTGAAAGTCTTCTTCTGAACATCTTCTCTTTCATCTACAAGAAAACAGGAGACAAAGGAGGGAAACAGTTTAGAGACATATGTATAAGAGAGAGAGACATAAGTCTGAACTCAAACTTGACTCAAAGTAGTACTGAATTTAACTGTTGATAAAAAATGATGTAACGACATTATATGACAGTAATAAAAAGAAGATGGAAGGCTGTGCCCACAAGTAGAATTACGATAACAAGGAGTTGAGTGTGTACTTCAACATGTGCAGCTGTACAGTCTATCTAAATATGACTGTTTACAGAAGGTTAGTAAGAGACCTACTCAACTGGCTCCATAGCTCAGGGGTTAGAGCACTGGTCTTGTAAACCAGGGGTCGTGAGTTCAAATCTCACTGGGGCCTGATCTCTATTTTTATTTTTTTAGGCGGAGTGGTGGCTAAATGGTTAAGAAAGTGGAAGACTTTAGGTTCTAGTCCTCCAGCTGCCAAGTTACCACTGAGGTGCTCCGGCCATGGCACCGTCATTCATACAATTTCAAACAATTTCCTTTTCTTAAAGGTGTAGCCAAAAAGAGCTCGAGGTTAGCCAGAAACAGTCGGTAATGAAAGCAGAACATCTACCAAAAGAAGGGAAGAGAAACAGGTGGAATAATAATAACATTAACTAATAGCTGCGTGTCACCTAATGTGACATGGAATAATATATAAAACAGACAGACCGACCATAAACATCTCACTTACTGGTTTATGAACGCAAAACCTAAAAGTCATACAAAATTAATACAAATTTTGCAGCTCTAGGAAATATCCTGGTGTGTGTGTGTGTGTGTGAAGCAAAATAACACCTACATAAAATCCTCTAAGTCCAGGAACTCTTTATCTCACTACTGTATACTCGGACCTGTGTCGACCTAAACACACCTAATCTGATCTAACTCCAGGAGTTAAGTCCAGTCAGGTCTTTTACTACTCAGAGGGGAACCATCAGGGAACACCTGGTCATCCAGCATTTAGACAGGAGTTTTAGTTTCTAATGAATTGTGTGTTGTTCATCAGGCCTGATGTGGCCTCTGACCAGCCTACCACACGTAGGAATGACTGCTCTGCTTCTTCTTGTGTACTGGTGTGGTAATGAGGTCACATCCCCTTATAACCTACAACAAACTGCACCCTCATCCTGAAACCGAGCATCAGGTTAAATATTATATTAGGCCAGAAAATACATGTGTGCTCCCCTCTGGCGTGTGTGTGCGTGTGTGTGTGTGTGTGTGTGTCCAGTGATTCTCTACGCTGCACAGCTCAACATAGGTCCTTTTAATTAAAGGAGATGTTTCATTAACAGCTCCATTAGTCAGTGCCAAACTGTGTCAACACACACACACACACACACGTATGCATGTACGCAGACATGTGTTATGTGAATTCTCGTGCTTGTTTGCATGATTGCTTTGTGTCACACTTCTCTAGACAAAGTGTTTCCATAGAGTTTGTCTCTGGACTAATTCTACCTCTGGACAGAGAGAAATTTAAAAGTGGTCGTAGAAAAAGCTTTTATTTGAAGCTTATATTATTTGCAAACAGACACACACACACACAAACATACACACACACTGTGCACACACGGAGGTACAGATGTTTTCTTGCCTCGCAAATCAGCTGAGGCCACAGCACCATATGGACATTATTTACATTTGTTAAAAATTCATCAAATTATATAAAAAGATTGGCCTTAAAAAGCTTTGGAAGAAAGTAGATGAGATATTCAGACTGGGTGTCTGCTGATAGTGGAGTGAACAGAACAAGTAAGGAGTTACTCAGTACCAGGACCACTACAGATTCAGCACCATGGACAGCTCAGTACTTTATTTACTCTTTCTTCTGTTTTATACAGTGAGCAGCAAGTCAGTCCAAAGTCCAGATCATTTGGTAAAGGTCAACAACAACAGTGATGTTCACGACAGAAAGAATCTCACAGAGCCAACCATGAATAATGAGCACTGTGTGACTCACGATGGGTATGAGTAATATTAAAATATATATATAATATATAAATATACTAACTGTTGTTTTCTGGCACATAAATGAGACAAACAGTGGACATGATGTGACATTTCTATTTGGATGATGATGCTACTTTAGTAAGTTTTACAACCTGAAATAGGTTTTATTTTTATTTCTTTGTTGTAGCTATTGTTGTTGTTGTTTTTTATTATTTAAATCTTGAAATCATTTGTGCTTCAAAGAAGCCCCAAATGCCTGGGAACAATGCCTTGTTGATGTGTTGGAGGGTGTTGGAGGGTGTTGGGGGGTGTTGGGGGGTGTTGGGGGGTAGGGGAGGACCATTTGCTAAATTAGACTTTAAAACCTGGAGATTGAAAAAAACTGAACACAGGTTTTGTTGTTAAAGGACCTTAACATTAGCTGAGTTACAGTCAATGTTTGTACATTTTCTCCTAATGTGCACCTCTAATGTAGTGGAACAGGAATTGATGTATTTATGTGATCCATCACTGAAACAATTCTCTGCCAGACTGTCACTAATGGAGCTGCAGTCAACATATAAACAGAAACATGTTGGCTCATGAGGGCAAACGCAGCTCTGTCTCCATTCAGGGACCAGCCTGGTGTCGCAGCTTCATTCCATGCCGTTTCAGGGCTGACTACCAGGCAATAGACACAGCCGTGAGCCTGTGACCAAATCCAATCAGATCAAGTCATTGGAAATAATGACAGAGAAAGACAGGATGAGCTGAAGGAAAGAGCAACTGATATGATCAAAAATGGAGAGATGAGGGAGAAGAAGGAGAGAAAGAGAGAGAGGCAGAGATGGACAGTGAGAAGAATGTAGGCTGCATGAATGACAGGCAGATGTCAATCCCAGTCTTAATTAGCAGCCCACACAGCTAGCCAGAATTGGCAGCCAAACCTTTTACATTTTCACTGATATGACTGATGGAGATTTGTTGCATGTAGCTCACACATACGATCAAATCCATATTATTTTTCAATATCTGCTGCACAAACTTTGAATGTTAATATATACAAAAAAAAAGAGCAAAAACCAGGACTTTCTCCTGACCTCAACAGTTAGAGGACAATGAAACTACAGTTTAAAAAGAACGGCTGTTAAATGGTTAGACACGGTGTGAACATACAATGATCAGCAGGTGTCTATCTTAACACTACCATTATCCCTGCTATTTTGACAACAACTTCTAACAGACATTCCAAACAAACACTCACTGACTTACATTCTCAGTAGGACCGGGGGAGATCTCCATATATTAATATATATACTGTTATATATCTAGACCCGGGGGAGATCTCCATATATTAATATACAGTATATACTGTTATATATCTAGATAAGATACTGTATAACATCTCATGATATCTATAACATTTTGTGTTAAAATGACATTACTATAAATGGGCCACAACTTGGCAACTATTTCTCCTCTCCCTGTGTTCCTACACACACGCACACACACACAACCCCTTCCTCCCTCTCTCTTCTCTCATCTACACTCCGTGACGACCAGAGAACAGCGTTCCTTCACTGGTAAAGGGCTGTGGTACGCACACCGACTGAAGCAGGCCGTGGGTGTCTCTCTTTATATCAGCAAGATACTTATTTGGTTACGTGTGTACTACACAAGCTGACGTTTCACAGTCTGTCTAATATATACATATATAGAGAGAGAGAAAGAGAGAGAGAGAGAGAGAGAGAGAGAGAGAGAAAGTCCTGAAATAACATTTGTATAATGTGTACGCAAATACAGGCATTCAGGTAACATCGCAAATCTAAGAACCTGACGATTTAGGAACTGAAACGTTTTTAGCGTCTGTGTACAGGAACGAGTTTTGTTTCATTTTACTGAAGGAACATATTTATTTCATATATTAGAAATTTTCTTTTTTGGTCAATTTGTTTTTCTACATTGTGACATTTGGCCTGTAGCTCAACACTTTAACTGCGAGTTTGTTGAAAAAATGAATCTGTATCTATCGATTGGAGTAAACCCTTGTTTTTCGCGGGGGTTACGTTCCAAAAAGAACCCGTGATAGGCAAAATCCGTGAAGTAGAAATCTTTATTTTTTTTACAATTAAATACTCAGAAAAAGAAGAGAAAGAACGAACAAACCATTTTACAGTCTCAACCATTTGTTTCACAAATAAAGTAAAATAAAAGTACTTTAGAAACGTTTCAACAAATAACTTCTGTAATGTACTGTCAAATAATAATTTTAATCATCAACGTGAACAGAAGGCTTCAAATTGCGGAGATTAGCACCGCCCACCGTGAACGGGAGAAAATTAAAAATGATTATGAAAAAAATACAAATTACCTGGTCTTGTTGCGGGCAGTTGCAACCCTTTTTGAATCCTTATTAAAACTTATTGCTGCTGTCTTCCTTATGTTTTTTTCTTCCTTCTTTATGGAACGAACGGAAGATTCATTAATTCCATAATGCCGACCTACAGCCGCATAGCTTTTACCTTCATTTAGCATGTCCAATAGTTTTACTTTATCACCGATAGACAGCATCTTCCGCTGCCTTTTGGTCCCTACCGCAGGTACTTTTGCCGGTCCAGAGCGTTTTGTCGACATTATGGGGTTTGATAAACTCGAAATTGCAAGAGAATTTGCACGTACGTAATGTCAATTTGGCAAGCTGTTTTACGTACGTGTACATATTAAACCGCAACGTTATTGGCGCACAGGTAGAGAAGAAGCGGAGTGACTTTTTAGCCAATCAGAATGCAGAACACAATGCACGAATGCAAATCCGTGAAGTAGCGAAACCGTGAAAAGTAAACCGCGTTATAGCAAGGGATCACTGTATACCAAGTATCATCATTCAGCTAGAAACTATCAAGTTATGACTTGTGCGCACACACACACACACACACACACACAAAGGCTCCCACATCCCCACGTCTCTCATCATCTTCATAAAGCAGACTTTTCTCTTTTTAATTACCACTTCTATTAAGAGAGTTTCCTCCTGCTGTGTTTTATGAGCCCCAAAGCCTTGGAGGGCTTTTCTCTGACGAGGCGTCTCTTACCATTGAATCCTTGCAGATACTAAACAGCAGCTTTCACTTCAAACAGCAATAGAAGTAAAGACAAAATCTGTACTTTTCAATGAATAAAAGCACCTTCCATTACATTTTTACACAAACAAAAATTCCATCACGTCCTCTTCAGACTGAATATAAATCCCTCGGTGAGGCTGTTTCAAAGCTTCCTCAACACATGAGGACTTTGTCAGCTTTTAAATTTAAATTCACAGTGACAAGTGAAGGTTGGAACCCTTTGCTCTACTTCTAAGTCTGCATCAAACAATCTGTCAATCACTGTCTTGGTTGACTGATGATACAAGTCTTTCATTTAGCTCAAATTTCTCTACTCCTCTCATATTTAAAAGACTCAGCCGTGGTACAGTCTACAGATGGCTCCATCCACTAACTCAGGATTGGTATTGAATCAATATTGGTCAACGTTTCAGGATTGGAAAAAACAAAAAAAATAAAACTGATACCCCAAATATAACTATACTTAACTTGGAGGAGAAAAAAGGTGATATTGGTGATATTTCAGGAAGCCTAAACAGAGCCATCAGATACAGAGTCATGAGGCAGAGAGAGTGTTCATCTGACTACAACGCCCATTAGACTGATGGTGAGCCCATTTCTCTGGAACATTTGAGGTAACACGAGGATAATTTTACATGAGTGGAACCACACGCAAACAAATGTGTGTCTCCATCACTGCAGGGGCGCCCAAGGGCCAGTGTTGAGAGTACAGAAAGCTAATCAGCCTGTGCAAAAAACAGTTGTCGACGCATGAGGAGTTTTAGACAATATGGACTTTTTTTAAATTTCTTTTCTATTTCATGTGCAAAACTCTGAGTTATTATCACATTTGAGACAGGTGGATCTGTGATTAAGCATCTGCTACCAAAATGATGGCTTTTACGTGTCCATACTAGTTTAAACATATTAACTCCAGTGCTGTCTCATTTGAAGATAGAAAACTAAAATCTAATAACAAAAACAAAATATGAATATTAGGACTTTAAAAGCTGACTTGTTAATTGTGTTGATCAATTTGTGTAAATAACCAGACAGAAAACACATGAACATGTACTGTATATTATTATTATTATTCGCTTGCACTGCTTAAAATACCATCTCATCCAGCAGAGGCTTGAACAGACAGACATGTCAGTCCAGCCTCACTGATGGGAGGACAGTCAATTAGGGTACGACTAACGAGATGATTGACAATTGTCAAATGGATTGTGAGGGACTGTAGACTGATTATTATTGTTGAGGACAACGGTTTCAAGAAAGCTTTGAATGGAACTCTCCACATGTTATACAAGGCACCAATAAAAAACTCAACAATGACTACAATAAACCAACTCTAACAGACTGAACACAAACGTTTTTTGTTTGTTTTTTGTTTTACTTTTTTTTACATGTTGGCTAATTTCTTGTTATCTTTTGGTCTGACCTGGACAGGTTTGCCTTAACACTGTTTTTTTTCTTTATGTACTGTAGGTATGTTGTAGATTAAAAAATGATAATATCTAGTCTTCCTTTGTGTGTTAAACATTATCTTAACACTTTGTTTTGGGTTTTTTTCCAGGGGGAGGGAGGCGGGTGGTGTTTAGGTATAACTATCTGTTTAAATGTATGCCTCTAGAGCTTCCCCAGAGCCAGTGTCTCTGTCATTGATGTAGACCCCCAGGGTTCACCTCCTGGACAAGATCAAATCCAGGTTAGGGCGGTTGGTACCTTCCAGTTGACTCACCACCCACAGGAAGGTTCAGGGGGGGCTGGTACGGTAACAGATAAACGGATGAAAATGCCATGCCATGCTGTGCCACTAGAGCTTCAGGTTCTGTGCTATTTTGACATTTTCAATCATGTCACATCACATTGTGTTGTGTTTTTAACAGCAGTATTTCAACAGTAAAAACATGGTGGGGTGTAAAAAAAACCAGTGATCTGTGCTAAAACAGATGACATGCAGCTGCAGCTGCCGCTGATTCATGATTCAACATATGGGAGCCACAGGAGGGGAAGGAAAACACCTAATGCTAGAAATTGTTATCATAGCTAGAAAACACTTCTGCTCATGCAGGCTTTTATGAGGTGTCATTTTCCCACTGTGTTACACATTTCTTCACACCCTTCCTTTTATTACTTTTCTTTACTTTACTCTTTGTCTCACTGAGCCTCCCTGTCTTCCCCCCATAAATCCTGCTCTTCTCTTCCTCTCTCTGTTCTCTCACCAGACTTTAGCCATAAGAGGTATTTGCTCACAGATTTCCACTTGTCTAGTCCCTAATTGGCTTAAGGAGATTTGTGGAGGGGTGGAGCCTAAGGAACAGAGACGGCTACACTTGGAGGATTTAATGACTCCACGTTGCTATATTAGTTACTGTATTAGTGTGGCCCGGTGTCACCCAATAACTGGATAATAATGAACTAAAAGTCTACCCTTAAAAATGGAAGCTGCAGAAAAGTGAAGAAGAGTCATAAAAGTGGCTTATATTGTGTAATATGCAGAGCTTTATTAGGTCACAGTGTTCAGGTGTAAGGAACATGGTGGCAGGCTAGCAGTAAGGGCTATAATGATACGGCTGCTGTGCATTTTACAGCTTGATTCTGAGTACGAGTGACATTCTTTTGTCTGTTTTTGACTGTTTGTTTTTAATGTTTAGATTGATAATTATCTCGATGTTATTTTCTTATATATTATCAGTATTTTGTTACTGAAGTTTTAGTATATATCAGCCATCTTTAGCCTAGCTTTTAGAAAAATTGCTCATTTTAAACATTCAGCTGTTCTTTCATATGCAGTGCTAACATGACCTGTACAGCTATAGGATCAGTTTACCTACTGTATAATTGTACAGCTTGAAAGTGGAAATCCTGGAAACCCTTCACGTTACACTGAAGAACTAAGTATGACTGAGGTCTGCCCCCCCCCCTCTGCTGGGGTAATCAGTGTCATCACTCTCACCTGTGTCTTTCTCATTAGTCTCACTGGTGTCACCTGGTGTCCTGGTTATATACAGCATACCTCCCTCCTTCACTCACTCCTTGTTGGTTCATTGTATGTCGGTCATCACATTGGTCAAGTTTACCTAGCTACATTTTAGCCATGTTTGGGCTAAATATTGACCTTTTGTCTTTATTGCGTTACAGTTTGCATTTTTTTTAAAGGTTTGGGGTTTTTTTTTTCATTTAGTGTCCTTTTTTCACTCTTGTTTTAGCTTCCCTTTTAAACTATTTTACATCTTTGGCTAATGCAATTTTATTACATTTTCATTGTTTTTACAGTGTTAAGGTTCTGTAACTAATCTTTATTTACCTTTTTTAAAATATCTTATTATATCTCTTAGCTACTCTTATGCTAACAGAGTCCATCTGAAAACCTGTCCAGTAGGAGGTTAGCTCTGCAGTAGCTTAGAATTAATTAAACGGAACAAGAACATTTGTTATGCACTAAAATGTGTTTAAATATAGTGCATTTGGCTGAAACCTAAATATAGACAAAAGTGCAGCAGGAGAAAATGTTCCTCCTTTTTGTGGTCCAACCTATACCTTGAACAAAAAGAAATGTTGCTTAAAAAACTATAAAATAAGCAACGCCGTTAACAGGCGTGACGTTGAACCGACTCTTGTTTGGTCTGTAGTTCCTGAGAGAGGGATTGATGAACCCTATCCTTGTGTGCCGTACATCAGCAGTAAAACAGCTGCAGTAAGCTCCGGTACTTCGACAGCCTCGGCATCTTTGGGTTAAAATTGGTCTGTCAGTTCAAACCGGTTGAACATGACTTTTTCTGTACACCTTCAGGCTTTAAATGACAGAAACATCAACACACATTTTAATATTCTCAATGTGATGTAACACAGCTCTGGGAGTTGTCATCATGACTCTGTGTTTCATTTAAAGTATGTGGTAATATTAAGGGTATGAATCCTCCAGATGCTCAGGCTTTCAGGTGTCAAAACAACACCTTTCACACGTTCTACCTGTTGAAGATGATACATGAAGATAAATACTGCAGTTTCTCCAAGGGGGTCTCCTCCTCCTCTCCGCTGCTATCTTAAGGAGACCCAGTAGCAGATCATCTGTCTTATCGTCTTTTTTGCACTACTCTCATATGTATACAACCAACTACACTTCTTTTAACTGGGTCTCCCTCTTTTCTACCTTCCACTATCATCTTCTCATGATGGTATATCTTAATACATATAAAACTTGACTTAAATGTACTGCTGCAGAACATTTCTCTAGCAGATAGCACCAATGATGATTGGGAAAATGTAGAAAATTAGAGAAACTACTATATCTTTGAGTCTATCTACTTTGCATTTTAGGATCCTGGCCCATGCTGGTCAGTGAGGGCATTGCAGCAAAAATAAAACCTCTGGATGGCTCCACTCTGAGAAGCATGTATATTTTAACATTAAATACATACCGTATGTACATTATATCCACAACATCACATTATTTAATGTCAAAACATCTTAACCTCATATGTGGTGAGCTAACGTAGGCTAAGAGATGCTAACAAGGCCACCGAGACTAAAGAAGATTGACACAGCTATTGGCAAACTGGGGAAAAACAAAGCCTGATTTGGACCAATGTAGCTTCATAGCTGATATGTTCACTGTAGAAGTTATTATAATTATAGAAGCTTCAGACACTTTTACCTGGCTTATCCAAATGTTTTATTTTAGTAATTTTAGAACACCACTTGACATTCTTTTCACTTTCCAAATATCATCCAACTATTTCCTCTGATGTGAAATACTTCATCAGATCTCAATACTTGTTATTATCTCCATTTCCAGACCTGTCTTCATTTAAAAGAAAAATAAGGAGAGAGAGAAAAAAGCCTTCACATTCGAACTTCAATCACTTCAACAGTTTACCAAGGCTTTTGCAGGGCTTTGCAGTAGTTTTTTTCTCCCAACTCCTCTCCTGGTTTCTTTATCTTGTTCATGCATTAATGTCCCACTTCTATGTCGATGATACAATTATATAAACATATTAAACGCTGTCAAGATAAACGCTACAGTAAATTATCTGATTTTGCCTTTGAAAAACCTTAAGAGTCGGATTATTTTTCGATTAATTCAGTCAATATTGAAATTACAATTATTTGAAATAATTACACATCGACCCTAAAAGTTAAGTCGAGCATTTGGACTTATGGTATTGAATCAGGCTATAAATGTTTTGTTTAATTCTAAGATTTTGGTATCAGACTGATACCAACCCTGAGTAACAAATCAAACCATCCCTAATAGATCCATCCATCCATGATTCCATCCATTGATCCGCTTATCCGATCAACACTCCGCACACAAAAATACTCATGCAGGCAAATACACACAAGTTGCTGTCTTCAAACTCTTTCAAAACTTTTTCTGTCATACATTTCTATTTAACACAGAAATGCAGACACCCACAGCAGAGCAGTCCTTAATCGTCTGGACCCTCTCTCTCTCTCTCTCTCTCTCTCTCTCAAACCTGTCGTAACCTTTTAATGATCCTCCACATTGTGCCACAATTGTAAGCGCACATGCACAGACACACACACACACACACACAGCTGGTGTAAATTTCCCCATTACAGTTCTGTAATGCTCTGCCAGACCCTCCATGCTCGCAATATTTTAACACCCCCATCACTCCTAATGTGAGTGTGTGTTTATCTGTATGTGTGTATTTATTGCCTAACAGCTTTTTATTGCACGTTTCTTAGTGTGTAAGCATACAAATTTTCCTACCTGACACACACACACACACACACACACACACACTGCAGTACGGCAAGGGAGTGTTAAAGTTTCACCTCTCTCTGCAAAAGGCATTTATTTCAAGGTCTTTTGAAGTTGGTGTTCAACAAACATGTTTGTGGCTCCCGGAAGATCCTGTTGTGCTGAATAGGTTAGTGGTAAACATGGCTTTGCAGTTCACCCAGTCAACGATGTCTGGAATTTATCATAATCTCTTTTGGAATGTACGAAGGCATTTCAAAACGGTTTCCTGCTTTGACTGGCCAAATTCATGTGGGCACTCGTAAACACACTTCCTTGGCCTGCATTCAGCAAAAAGTCAATGCTTTGGTAGCCAACATGGAAATGTGGGTCACGTCACAGAAAGTTCACATTCCCCGTGAGATGTGGGCCATTAACGGGCCATTAAAGTGTCATATTTGGCACTAAATATTTGAATCTGAATGTAAGCCATTTGTGATCCATAATACACACCAACGTTTCTCTGTGACTCGTGACCTGTCCCTGGGCAACAAATGACGCTAGCTGGACTTTTAATGTTTAATGTTCAGTTGGACAAAAACTTTTGGCCAAATTCCTATCAAAACTTCTCATGTTCACCAACATCATCCGGTCAATCCTGTCTGAACCAACAACGGGACAATCGAGTCCATGTTTATACCAGGAAAACCTATCTGTACGGGTCACATTACAAACCTAGCCAAAAACACAGCAACATGTGGGCCAGGTCTGGGTCAGATAACTAAACTGTTGCTGACCTATGCCCAGTCTGCTTACTGATATCAATGAAAGTGTTTCACTCCCAAATTCTCTGCTGAAGTCCTCTGGGTGATGACCATGGCCAGTGTGTGTGTGTGTGTGTGTGTGTGAGAGAGAGAGAGAGAGGAATCCATTAAAGTGGTGCTGAGGCAGCTCCACGGAGTCACAGGTATTCCCTGGACATCTCTAAGTGGTTTTCTCTGAGAGCCAGTGCCTGGCAGAAAGAGCTCTATTACCAACAGAGACAGACTGTATTAAGCCTGAAATCCTCTCACACACACCTTACTCTTAAATACACACTCATGCATACTTACTGTAAATAAAGTAAAACTTTCACAGCTATCACCAGCCAATAACAGGCTCTATGTACAGGATGAAAATACAAAAGTGAAGAACTTGCAAACTAACATGCTCCTCCAACTCCCCCAAGTCATTCAAAGGAAATGTGATTTATCACATTATTACAGCGATGTCCACAGAGTCTCGCCCTGGGGTCTCCTGTGACACCTTTGCGTTTGTGATCGCGGTCGAGGGTTATTTTACTTCGTTAAAGTAGCAGGGGATACACAAAGTGTATTATGTCGTATACTGTTAAGCCTTATTTACAACTGTTTGTAAATTTTTATTTATTCATCACTAACTTCTTAGCAAACATACCCAATGTTTTTCTTACATTTTTTTTCTTACATTCCAGTCTAGGTTTCAGCTAGTTTGACATTTCAATTATGGTTCAACTTTTATTTCTAACAATTGCAAGACTGATTTCAGCAACAGCAGCTCGCAGCATGTTGTGGGAGAAAAGAACGTAGCAGATTGATATCGGTATCAGCAGATATTGTCAGTTTTATTATTGATATCAGTCAAAGCTGAAAGAGTTGTATCGAGCCGTCCCTAGTAGAAAGGTAAGAGATCATGTTGACGAAGGGTAGGAGGAAAGTTAAGAAAGAACATGTGTAGATAGGGAGGTAGAAAAAGATAGGTAGGAAAGGTAGAACAGTGTGTAGAAGGGTATGCAGGAGGTGAAGGGCATATAGGGTAGGCATACTTGGGTCTGTTTCAGGTTCGAGTCCATGCTCTGAGCATGGCACCGTCCCCACACACTGCTCCCTGGTCCTTAAAGCTGCCCACTGTTCACTTTGGTGATGGGTTAAAAACAGAGGTCACATTTGGTTGTGTTCAGTGGTGAGCTGTGACACAATGACAAGGAGTTCACTTTCCTTTCTTTCTTTTCCTAAAGTGGAAAGGTGAGAGAGTCAGTAGGAAGGAGGGTAGATATGACCAAAGGAATGGAGGAGGTCATCTAAAAACTAGGTGGTAGGAGAAGGAAGAGCTGTTACGTAGTTGTTGGGGCATGGAACAAATGTAGCTACAGTAGGTAGGTTGGAAATATAGGTAGGAGGGCAGTTAGTAAGCAAATGTTGTGTAGAAATATTTGACCTCCAGCCATGACTTGAAACAGAAGCAATACACAAAGCATTAAAAAAAAAAAAAAAAAAGCCCAGGACATTTATAGAAAGTATTATTTTTTTTAACCAAGAATGCCTTCAAAGGCAGTGCAAAACAACAACTTCAAGCTTTCATAAGCACTGTTGGCAACAGAGTGGAAAAAACAAGTACTGCGTGACCAAATATGAAATAGAGTTTCAGGCTTGTTCTGTGGAGGCTGCGCTTTGATATTTAAAAAAATATAAACACAGACAGGTGCATCTCCCCCAAAGCTCATTGTCTGTGAGGGAGATGTTTCCCCCCGTCCCCCTCCCCACTTCTCTCTATGCTGCCAAGTTGACTGCAATTCACAGCCAGCGGCTTTGCTGAGTTGCTTCATCGATTGCCTTTGCCTAGGTTATCCTTTCTGCACTCTCTTGTCTCTGTGCACTCATTGATCTGCCCAGATTTGTGCTAATAAATTAGCAGATTAAAAACTCTGTAATCCAGTTCAGAGTGCTGTGCAAATTAAATCAATGTAAAATATATTACACAGTGAGTTTCTTCATACTGGGTTATCTATATTATGCCCGTCATATTCACACAAACCCTGCAACTTACACTGGTAGCACTCATGTTTTTAGCCAAAAAAAAGGTTGTTTTTTTTTAACACCAGCCACGATGAGTAGATTAAAAAAAAGGGTTTAAGGATTAATGGTATTGTTAATATTTAGCCTGGGGGACACACACACACACACATACTTAGAGCAGAGGCAGGAGGTTTTGTTTTGTTTTTATGTGGTTGAATTTATGTTTTCTGCCAACTGAGTTTACACTGAGTGCTTTTGAAGCCTGCTCTGTGACCACACGGCGGTCTTAGACAATAAACAGTATTAACTCACATGCTGCAGAATTGATTAAGTTCCCAAAAGAGTGGGGAACTACAACAGGTCATATAAATATGGCAGTGCAAAAACAGTTCTCCATCAAGGCCACTTCCCTTATATATCAGTGAAAGTATGAGAGAATGAAAATCTAAGCACTGAATAGCAGTGGGAAAAAATCATCTAACATTTGACTCCAAAAGCCCAGGAGCAAATTAATAAAGTTCTAGGCAGTTTATTTCAAGACAACCAATCAATAATGAATAACTAAAAACACAGATTCCTTGTGTGTTTGTGATTCTGAATTTCTATGAAATGAGAAATACTTGAAAAAGTCACACGGCAGGAGCAGAAACAGTATTAAAACTTTGATAAAGCCCCCTTAACAATTTTCTGCAGAAGTCAGACAAAAATACAGTACGGATTCTTAAAACCTCTTCAACACAACCATTTTTTTATACAGTATCAAATGTTTTAGGATTGTCAGTCACGGAGTTCCTGAATCATATTATTAACCTTTACATTTACCAAATGGTTTATGTCACAAAGAAGGTGACAAGTGTCGGTATATAAAAAAAAGAGATCTAGGTCAATGAGTAGGTAGGTAGAAGAATGCATAAGAAGTCTGTCGGGTCAGTGTGTAGATAGTTTAGTTGGTTAAAACGTTGGTGAAAATGATCCAGCGGGACACTCAGCATCAAACTTCATTTTGTCAAGAATTCAAAGAGATACCTGCACAGAATGAACAGCAGAGTCTGAAAAAGGCACAGCAGTAGGCAGCGGCACAAGCAGAACTCTGGAGCTGAGGCTAAATGCCACCACGGACAGGACTCTAAGACAACTGTCTAGAGCACTTACAGTAAGGCCTGTCATTAGAATGCAGATCTGTTCCCTGGTCCAGAATAACACACAGGTAACAACTGCCCCACCAGCATCTTCTTCAGAGGCCATGGCATTATGTAGCCGACTCTCTGCCCAAAGAAAACTCAAAATTGTAGCGAAAATGTGTCTTCCTGAAATTAGATGTGGGTCACCAAAGGTCAAGTAATGTAGCGGCTAACACCCATTATCCTGGCCAGTTGGTTTGTCAACATAGGTCTAACAATAACAACATGTAAATTGTATGTCCTCCATACTAGATTTAAACAGGCCACAGGGCAGGTTCTGAAGGGTCTTTGTTCAATCCCGGGTTTTGTCAGGGATGCATGGGCTAGTTCGATTCTGCATGTCCTACAATGTGGGACAAATGAAGGAATAGACAATAAGAAAAAAAAAAGGTTGAATCATGGAGTGTGTATGTATATATAGGGACAATATATATGTGTAGTCATATATATTTAGGAGGGAAATTTTTATATATATATATATATAAATATATTATTTTACCCCCATGTCTTCATAGAAAGCTGAGGGATTTTACTGTAGTGTGATGTCACATAACAGCCTCCCAGGATGTTGCTGTGGGTGATTTATGTAAAGCTTCAGCAACACCCCAATAAGCTAGCTTGTCAACACAATCATTGCACAGACAACAACACACACTTGTTCGGGTGTGAAACACACGCAGACACAGAGCTATTTATGGCTCCATCTCTTGCCAACACACTATTTGACTGACGAGACAGATACACACATTCATCTGCTTTTCAGTGTTACACTTTGGCAGCTGCTTGGAAAGTGCAGCGATGATAAACAAGATAAAGAATCCAAACTCTCACTTTCAAGCTTCTCTCGTCTTTGATTTTTTAACCTCAGAACAGAGGAAACTACGGTGAGAACAAGGCTGCCAAGGTGCTGATTTATCAGTGACCCTGCCTTTTGTACGGCCACGAGTTTGGAAACGTAAGAATGTACAGGCCAATGGAATCAAATGGAAGTGGAATTATTTCTCAGTGTGGGGAGTAGCTCTCAAGTGGTCCACAATAAATACAGCGGGTCCTCAGTTTACGACATCCTCGACCTGTGGCAATTCATGGTTATGAAGCATCTCCCATGAATTTATTAAGAAAGTCTTGTTCCATCATTCCGACGTATGGCATTAAAACTTATTTTGCACAGGAACTAGAGAACCTTCTGCACTGCATTATGGCCCAAACATAAGTCAGACTCTTCGGATGTTTTTATGTCCTAGATTATGATGTCACTACTCTGTTAACGTAGGTGAGTGAGATAGGTACGTCCCACAAAATTGCGCCATAGGAACAGAATTCCAACACGACACCTGTATTTTAAATGTGTATTAAAACTTGAATCTGATTTTCTCTACTCAGGTCCAGAATAACACTTCTACATACAGCCTAATAGTAACAACTCATATGTGTGAAAAATACCAATCAATGTTAAAAACTAAAAAAAAATGAAAAATACCAATCAATGTTAAAAACTGAAAAATTTTAGCAATACATAGCTAACAATATAGAAGAAAAATACAATAACTTTATTCAGAAATCAGCAAAATGTAGCGCAAACTAATTAAAAAAAACAATGGCAAAACAAATAGCCCAGACATAGCTTTAGGTTAAATTAATAGTCATTGAAATAGATAGCAAAATAACTACAGGTTCAATAATTGTAAAATCAAACTAAAGGTTAGCTCAAAATATCCAAACATTGACCAAACTACAAAAATATGATTAAATTATAAAAATGAAAAACACAATTAGTGACCTATAAAAGTCATATATAATTCAAACATACAGCAGACCAAAACAGGAGATTAAGTCTAGACCAGAAATGGCCCAGATAAAGCTAAACTAGTAACCATAAATGAGCTCAAAAAAACATGGGATTTTAGTTATTCATTCAGCCTTCTGAAAATGTTAGGTTCTAGGGTGAGGCACTGGTTGTTTAATGAGAGCCAGACATCATTCATCACAGGTGACTGCTTTATTGCTGCCACCTTTCTCATTTCCTTCCCAAGAGCGCGAGTGTTAGCCGCTAAACCAGGTGTGACGAGTGAGCTCTGTCACCACCAGCACAAGGAGAGCACACATCATATAAAACAACGGGAAACTGACACGTGAAAAAAAGCACGGGGGGGAGAGGGGGGGGGGGGGGGGGGGGAGAGGGGGTAACGGGAGTTAGATGC
>NC_024320.1:7970921-7972231 GCF_000523025.1 Cynoglossus semilaevis
TAAGACAGGGGGGAGGAGGGGGAGGAGGAGGAGGGGGGGGGGGGGGGGGGGGGGGGGGGGGGGGGAGGGGGGTGACAGGTGAGAAGGGCATTAATTCCAAAGCTAAAGAAATACCAGGACCAAAAATAGAAGAAGAATGCAGGTGAGAGAAAGAGGCGGGAAAAGAGAGGAGAGAAAGATGATGCAAGAGTAGGACAGAGAAACGAAGACAGGGAGACACAGAAAATAAAAAAGATTACATCCATCCTTGTCTAAAGAAGATAATGAGTTGAGTCGAGCTTAGCCCAACCAGTGCAGGCTAAATCCCAACCTCCTGATTCCTAACAGGCAAAGGCAGCGCACACACACACACAAACAAATAACTCGGAACGGTACAAGTGAGAATATAGTTCATGTATTTGTGTATTTAGTTACAGTACATCTTTTAACAAGTTATCAGGTAGTTGGCAGGGTCCCTTTTGTTTGTTTTTTTATCGTTGTAGTCATTTTAGGATTAATAACTGGGGTCTTCTCAGATTGAATAAGTTGGTGATTCTGAAGGGCATCCAGCATAAATGCACCAAAAATAAATAAAAATAAATGAAAAAAAAGATGGTGGTGGTGAGTACAGCAAATATATGATGATATATCAATGATATATTTGCTGTACTGCCCTCCACCAGTTAGAACTGGAGAAGCCTCTTGGATGAGAGTTGAAACGTCTTCTTTTAGAAAATTCGGAAGCAAGTAATTTTGCTTTGGCCTAAGTATAATACTTCTTACATAGTCATATTTGTAAAGGAAAACTTTCTACTCAAGTTTAAAGTTTGTGTTTTCAGTCTTAACACACGTCACTGGTTTATGCTATTGCTCAATAAAATTGCCAAGCCTTTCTTCTTTATAATTCAGCAACCATTGTTGTGCATGTTGTGGTGATGCAGTTTCTTAGCGGGATCTAAAATTGTGCAGAATGCTTTGCACAGGCAAAAAAACAAACAAACGTTACTATAATATGGGCAAATAAGAAGTCAAGTTTCTGGCATGAAACCTGACTGTGACAATTTACATAAGAAAAAGTAATGGTGGCAAGCATCCCTGATTTGACATATCTATGATGTTAAAAGGATGCCTGCCCAAATACACACAGACCTTTCCCCTCTTTCCATTTCTAGCATCACACTATGCCTGATCATTCAGCATCGGTGCTGGGTGTTATTGCAGAAGCGTGAAAGGGGATTACACATCTCTAAGCGCCGCACCACGACCTGCACACTAATAAGCTTCAACGTAAAACCAAGGGGCTCAGGTGTGTCACTAAAAATCCCTCCACC
>NC_024320.1:7972253-7981178 GCF_000523025.1 Cynoglossus semilaevis
GGTTACAGATGGCTCAGGACTACAGACAGAGACAGAGACAAAACTGACTAACTGGCTATTTATATTATGTTCTGCTCAACAGGTCACTAGAAAGAAAAAAGAAACACTATACACACACACAGATATATATAAATATATATATATTTCTGTGTGTATGTGTGTGTATACTGCAAATGTTGAAATTCTCAAAAAGATGAATCAGTCTACCTCGCAATCCATTTGACAATCGTGTCAGTCAGCCGGTCAGTCGTAGTCAACATTTACAGGCTTGCGCTCAGTGAGGCTGGTCTGATGTGTCAGACTTGAAGTAGAAGCCCTTCACTGGGTGAGATGGTATCTTAAGGTTCTGGAGCGCATGCAAATAATAAAATTGGGTATGTTATAGAGCAATGACAAGTAAATGGATTATTGGAGATATATATATATATATATATATATATATATATATACACACATTATTTGGTCCATGTTTAGGATCAAACACTTGTATTCATTGAAGTATTCTATTGTATGCAGCTGCACTACACAGTGTTACTGCCTCATTTGAAAATATTAATAAAGAATTTCCATATCTTTTGATAACGGCATATTGGGGTATAACATAATGGTATCCGTGTCAGGAACGCTGATTTGCTTACACAGTACGCTCAATAGTCACATTTGTCACAGTCTGAAATACCATATCCTTGTATTCTGCTTTGATATAGAGTACAGTATGGATCAATTATGAACATGTGTGTTTAATCCACTGGGGAGCTGAAGCAGATCTGTGCTTGTTTATTTTCACTCAGTTTCAAATGTGATCAGGCATTTTGCTATTTTTATCCTCTGAGGAACCACATTAATATTCAGACATGCCCATTCTGTGCTCTGCTGTGTCTGAATGTCCCTCCACATTTTTCATTGGTAACGTGGTTTAACTCTGGCTCCCCCATTCTCAACACATTACTACCAGATATTACAGCTTTTCATCTTCATTTCAAGGATGTTTCACGACACTGAAAAAATACACAATTTTCAAATGTGAAAAACAGTTTTTCACATTTGAAAGTAAATAATGTGATGTGACAGCTGTTAGGCAAGGTTAGACATCAGCCCAGAAACAACCTAAGATTTGCTTGAATATTGTTGCTATGACGACTTAAAATACCTTAAGGTAAACAGCTGTATAGCTAGCTCGAAAATATGTAAGATCAAGATTAAACCAACAAAATTTAGGTTAATAATTTAATAAAACAAGAATACAAACTTAGCAAAACATGCACTTGAGGTTTCAAAAAAGCCATAGAAGACATTTTTCATTTGCCTTGAAACTCCTTCAGGGTCGACACATCTGAGCATGTGGTCCATCATCAACTGCCGACTATGGCTCCACACCAAGGTGGGTCAAAACTTTAAAGTACAGATTATTGTGTTAATCACCAGTTTGAAAACCTAACACTCTGTTGCTCAAAAGTCTGGGTCAAGCTGTTGGCCTGCAGTTGTTCTTTTTGTTTACCACCTCCCATATAAGACCTACGACCTTGCAAGGTGATTATCCGTCAATGACTGGTGTTATCTGGCACTCCTTTCAAACTACTGAGAACTTTTAGTTTTGTGTTCGCTTTTATCACCACTCAGTCTAGTCAATGTGGAATTTTCTCTCTTGTAAGATCCTTCAACATCAATCTTTCTCTGGCAGCCTCTTTGTGGGATTCTTCATTCTGGTGTTCAGTAAATGGTTGAACTTTTACCCTGAGGTTGTCTGTATGCTGTGGTCTAAAATGACTTATTTGGATGCACAGGGTGTAACAGCAGTTGTCAGCCTCCGTAGTGTTAGCTATCTTCACCAACAGGGCATGATTTCCATCCATCCATCCATCCATTATCTACCGCTTATTCCTTTGCAGTGTCACAGGGTGGGGGGCGCTGGATCCCAGCTATAAAAGGATGAGGGCCAGGTTACACAAATAGAGGAAAACAACCACCCTAACAAGCATGGATTTTAGCTGTGGGAGAAAATTGGGGTACTTTAGAATCCCATACATAGATCATTGCTGTAAAGGCAAGAGTCGGTCTGTTTTCATGGAAATAACATTTCCCTCAAGAAACAAAGGTGTAGAATTATCAAGGGTCAAATTAAAAAACAAACAACAAGGTCTAAAGAAAAGTTGACCAGAGAATAATTTTAAAAAAGGGGGAGCGCAAACTTAATATATATATAACCAAAATTATGCAGCGGTATGTGTAATTTCTTGCATTATTTTAAGCTTAATAATGCAAGAAATTACACATACCGCTGCATTAAAATGAATGGAGTTATATTTAGGTAAAGCCAACAGACATAAAATAAGCAAAGAAAAGTTATCCAAAAAGAAATTATAAGATAACTAACTGTGCACAAAATTAGCCAGGGAAAACCAAATAATGTTACTGAGCTGAAACTTGATATATGATATAAAATGTCAGAGTAAATCTTTTTAGCTCCGGTTTAAAAAAAACAGAACCTGAATACATACGCTGCTTCGACATGTACCATGTAATAACCATTAACAGTTTGAACCAGTGCTTCCAACAAGCGGCAGCAACAGAGGATCAGTAGAGGCTTCACCCGAATGTGAACTGATGACGTGAGATAACAAACACGCACACGTGCTCCTGTAAAATGCTAAGGAATTTTCTTTAACGCACGCACGCGCATCCCCCTTGTGGAACACGAGTTTCTTAGAAAAATAACAATCAGGAGGATCGTGTGTATATCTCCAGCATCATAAACAACAGCACCATCACCACGATAATGATCAGCATCAGTCCTAAAGACCAACCAAAGTCTGCGAGTCCCAACTACGCTGACAGGTGCCTGTCAGCTTCACTTTTAACCACTCTGCGCAATCGCTAGAAAAACACAAACACAAACTCAAACCGAAAAAATAAATAAATAAATAAAGTGAGCGCTGCGCATCTCCCGCTTCAATCTGCAGTCTTACCTGAACCGTGTCATTCTAGCTCCGTGCCATGTCGGCTACCTTTAATTCCCTCTAAGCCGAGCCGAGCAGATGCCCTGCTCCGCGCAGCCGAACAGGTGAACGCCGGAAGTGTCCTCCGAAATTCTGTCCTCTCAAACAAACACACAATCAAAATATAAAAGCCGTGAGTTAGAGTCTCCACATGGTCCAGGAGAAGGTTCGGCCACGGCTGCTGTAGGAGTGTGAGTGACGGAGTGTGTCCAGGAGATGATCCTGGTGAGTGGGTGTGTGTGTGTGTGTGTGTGTGTGTGAGGGGGGGAGAGAGAGAGAGAGAGAGAGAGACAGTCCTCCTCCAGCAATCAGTCAGTCGCCCTCACTCCATATCTCTCTACCCTCCCTCTCTCCCTTACCGTCTCTGTCTCTCTACCTCACCCCATTCCTCTTTCCCCGTCACTGTGCCACACGGTAGAGTTCACACACAGTAACTACTACACTGTAACACCCTCATCATCCAGCGACAGACACACGACGTTGTTTTCAAACAACAAACCCCTGCTTAACCCGCAGAGGGGTGTGTGTGTGTGTGTGTGTAATTTCCGTTAGTAAAATCACACATCTTTCAACTGTTTCAAATCAAAATCAATTCTATTTATAAAATGAGCTCAAGAGATTGGGAAGAAAATACAGTATAGAAAAATCAGGAATTTAATAAAGGAGGAACATGAAAAGTCAAAAAGTAGAGGATAAAATATACAGAAGGGTAAAAGAAAGGAAAGAAAAATAAGGGAGAAAAACTGAACTTTTCCTAACTTTTTGCTAATGCTATTAAATGTTAGATTTTCATCAGATTAATCTTCACAAATTGTATTATAAACAATGTAAATATATATATATATATATATATATATATATATGCCAACTGTCAGACTAAATTTATGAAATTAGATTTGTGCCAAACAAACCTTCTTCACTGTCAAACAAAATGAGTAGAAGACAAAACTAATTTCAAAAATAAAACCTAAAACCCGCAAATCAAATACTTTTCTCAAATTGTGTAAAGTATTTGTCTTTACACAATGCTTTTTTTCATAATAATAATAACACATTGTTTTGTTTATGGTTCCCTCTGCTCCTCTCTCTGGGCTCAGACTGTTGCACTGACTCTCAGTTCTTTAGTCTCTCTGCAGCTCTCTCTCTCTCTCTCTCTCTCTTTGCAGTTTTGGCACAATCCTACCAGGTCGACGTAGGTAGCGATAAACAACCTCGGCAGACAATGACCTCTCTCAACAAGAAAGACTAATGAAAGACTAATGAAATACATACATATATGGTCTATATTGTGCTAAGATACAAGTTAAATAACGCTAGGTTTTGCTATGGAACGTTAAATTAGCTTTTACCATAGACCATATAGGTTAGCCAACGTGCTATTTCCCATTATCGCTACAGCGTCAATACATTCAAAGTTTCCCCAGGAACAATTTAGACTATTGGGCACCTACTGTACATGATGAAAGAGGGCAATTTATTTTCAATAGACTGAAAATTGTTGGCATTTTTCCCACACAGGATAACAGAGGTTTGTACTTTTGCCTAACAGCAAGAAGATGACTTGTTTTGTTCCCAGGGGCATCTGACTGTCTTTCTGTATGGAATTCTAATATCTTCACTGTTTGTGCGTGGGTTTTCTCCAGGTACTCCTGAATCAGGTTAAGGCACTGGTTTTTGAAATAATTAGGTTGTTTTCTCTGAATTACCTGTGGAATCATGATAAATCCACTAACATTGAACATCTACGCAACTGTACCGTCCATGAAGATATAACGTTTTGAAAGTTATCAATAATCTTTAAAAAAAAATTCTCACAAAAATGAAAAAATGCCTTTCCTTTCACAACTCCATCAAAAGACTCTGTCAGCTGGAGAAAGAAGCAGAGAATAGCTTTGGGGAAGCACTGACGTCGAAACTTAATCAGTCAGCTGTGTGGTGTTCCTTTAAGCAGGATTTTATATCGGACCACTTCAGGATGAGAATCTTTCAAACGCAGCACTGAACCTTGACTGACGATGCATTAACAATAATGAAAAACTGAATTATTTCCAGAGCAACTTCTGCTTTCTACCGACAGCTGGCTGTCTGGTTTTTTCTGACACAGTGATATGTGTTCATTTAAGGATAACAACCATGTCGACAGATATTTTTTATTTTTCTGGGTGAACATTTATAATCTGCCAAATTTTTTCATTACTTTTTGCCATTTTGAGACTAATATATTATATTTTCTTTCCTAACTTCAGGCTATCATTCTGTACCTTTTGGATCTTTTACATATTTCAGGATCATTTTAGCCACAATAATTATTCACTTTATCAGCTGATTTAGCTACCTTTATCAGTGGTCTTCTATATTTTTAGTTTTGGGTACATCTGTCAATGCAAGATTTCAGTTGTTTCTTTTTTAGCTGCACAGGGTAAGGATATTTTTGTGCTAATTTTTCATAGCCTTATTTTACGGTGTTATCAGCCAGGTTGTTTATCGTTTAGTAAACCTCTGAGCTAATGTTCACCTTACCTTATCCCTTTCTGTCATTTTCCAAAATTTTGCAATAGAAAGAATGCGTTTATCAGTCATCAAGACTTGTGAGTCAACTCCCACTGCAGGGGTCCTGAGGGGCATGGATTATAATTACAGTTTGCCAGTTGGAGGTAAGGTGATCCTCCTCATTCTTATTTTTTGTCCAAATATACAGATGGAGGCATTTGTCTGCAGGAAGTACAGAGTGCACCTTCGTTTAAAACTAGTTTTGTTCGGTGTACCCTTGACTGTTCCGCTTTCAATTCCAGCGACAAGAAGCAGCACAGGAGACGTTGCGGGGAGAAAAAAATTAATTCCAACATCTCTGATGGGAAGGCATTGTTTTTGTTTACGAGAAGACAGAAGGTCATGGTGACACAGGCACACCTGGGGCTGCTGAAGAGTTTAGCTCTCCTGGGCTTCAGGGGCTTTGGTCAAGGTGACTCCGGCTGCTGCCTGTCCCTGGACTTGTACTCTCATAATCCAGTCATGAGCTCACAAAAAAAAAAAAAAAAATCAATATTTGAAACATGGTGTATGTACACACATATATTAGGGCTGTGGAAATTAACGCATTAATTACCTTAATTAGTTTATTGTATATTTGAACCAATGGGCAGAACAGCATATGCTTTGCATCCAATAATTTTACTCCCTATCCATTTATCATGGTGTGTGTGTAGGGGGGAGGGGGGACCCAACTTCCAGTCAGATGTGCAGCTTGATTCAGACCATCCTCACTGACCACGCTGCAGAAAGTAAGGCTACTGCTGACAAGATGACTGACACAACTGTCAGATAGATTGCAGGCCTGTAGACGGATTAATATTGTTGACGACAAGGACTTCACAGCAGATTTGCAAAGTAACTCTTGATGTGTTCCACAGGCCAACATCTAGACACAGAACAAAGACTAAAACACAACAAAAATGTGCATAGTTATTGAAAATATTTTTAGTAGCAGTTATACTTTTGCATAATTTTCACAACATGTTTCCATATTAATAATTACTTCATTTGCATACATCTTTCTTCTACATTGTTCTACTTCTCACCCTAACCTGTTATTTGTCTCTGTTCAAGCAATACACAGCAGAAAAGGTTTTTGTCATATTTCACATATATATATATACACACAAAAAATATATATCTGCAGTACATGCTATAGTATACTACACATGTACCCCCATATACATAATGTGTGTACCATATATGTAATAGTATATATTTTAACTTTCCATATATGCCACTTGTCAACCCCACACCCAGAGTACAGGCTGAAATCTGTTACACAGTCAGGGTGAAATAGCTGTTGTCTGCTTTCAGAGCCCAGCGTTTGAAACCAGACCAACCACATTTAATTTGTACATGCAGTCTGTGGACTCAAGCTGAAAACAAATTGATTAAAAGCACAAATTCAAAGTGTAACCATGTATAAATTGATAATATGATTTACGTGTGCGGATATCTCTGCCAAGGTCTGTTCTGACAGTCATCACGTAGAGCAAAACTGAATATAAGTCACTTTGGCCTGGTAATCTGGAGGAAGCCTTTGGGCTCAGACTGACATGTCTGTGTTATCTAATTTCCTGAAGGGAGTGTCACAACTTTCTCAGCAGACATTTAGCATCCACAGAGGGCTGTACACAGTGACTCAAAGAGAGAGAAACTAACCTGGATTTTTTTTTAAACTTTTACTTTTAAGACCTTTTATTTTTTTTCAGGGCTCTCCAATGTATTTATTCTTTTCATAATAAAACAGAAAAAAAAATCAGAATCATCCCAAAAAGTGGCAATCAGTGCATCTTCACTACTGACAAATGAAAAGGGATTTATTAACTGATATACCAAGCAATTTTCCTAATCTGTGTTCCACAATTTTTAAGCATTTTTTACTCATGAGCTATTTTTACTTTGGCTCTCTATGTTCAAAACAAATCTTGTGGTGTATGAAAACCAGCAGAGGATGAACACATGGTACAGAAGGTCATAGGGGACAATACATTGTCTATTCATTCTAGTTTCCATTTCATTTTGTACAGTACATATGGGGGCATGGGAAATTATAACAAGATATCTTCAAACTTTACATCTGATCATGTAGTGAGGATAATTAAGGGTTTAATCCTTGATATTATCAATCAATGTCCAAAACCCCATCCCCAGTGGTCAGTTCTGTTCTGTGTTTAGTTATACAGTTGGGCCTTGATCCATTTAGTGTCTTCTACAGCAAAAGCAGTTCATAACATCAACCCAGAAAGCAAACATGGTCCAATATGTAGACACATACGAGGGTACGTGGACAATCATCATGTCACTAAACACTTTGACACTGAAGGATGGACAATGACAGAGAGAGCGAGCTAAAGTCAAAAAGAGAACGAGGAGACCTGAACCGTGTGATCCAGGAGTGATCGGAGTTTATAATGTATATTTACAATGTGGTGCATCACAGCCACCAATCACTCTGAGGATGCTGTTGACCTTTCTCCTGCCAGTCAGACCCTGTGCGATATTGCTGCCTTTGGCTTGAACTGAAAGTGTGCCTGCCTGACTTTGTACTTCCTAATTATCCTGCAGTAAACTTGGAAATGTTACAATTCTATTCAGCGCTCAATTTGCTTTGCCAACTTCATGCCTGCCAAGATCAGTGGGAGTGGAGCAACATAGTGTATCGCTCCCAGCGGCTGAGTAAGTCTTCTGACTTGACGCTGGGATTGGCACATCCTCCATAAACAAACATATGCCTTTATTTACAGCAACGAGGAGCACTGTTAAATGCAGCCATTAGTCAGCCAGCGCAGGACATGGCAGGAGTCCAGCGTGCTTATTGGCTGAGAGACCTCATTATGAGGCTCTGACTGTTATGACAGTGGGTGTGTTTCTGTATGCGTGTATGCATTTGTAAATGCATGTAAGACTGTAGGGTGGTGAGCGGGAGATGGACAAGAACAGTGAGAACAGCTGGTAGGAAATGACTGCAATCTGCTTCCAAAGTGAAACACACACACACACACACACACACACACCTATGACCAAACAATAAAGATAAAAAGAATTATTTATTATAGATTCAGGGAGCTCCCATTAAGGCAGAGGTCTGCATCTGGAATTCCATTTCTGAATGGCCTCTAATGTGACACACTAACACCATTTTTCATGTGTATTCTGAATCTGAAAACTAAATTGTCCTGTGTTGGTCCCAGTATTGACAGGCCACACAGTGAATTTCCCAGAAGCACTTTGACTGGATCTGGAATTGTGCACTGATGTCATAACAGTAGCCTCCTCCACAACAGTGATTAGATTAACATTACACTACATCCTCGTGAAATTAGCTTAGCAATGAATCTGATATGGTAGACTAGACTACTGAACCAATGTCCTCCTCTGACCTAAAGACAAA
>NC_024320.1:7981224-8023632 GCF_000523025.1 Cynoglossus semilaevis
TGCAAGTTTCACTCTCCCTTCACCAAGTGACTCTCCTATCCTTGTGCATTTTACCAGCTATCCTTTATCCTAATGCCACGCACTTGCCACAACTGTGTGGTATCGTTACTCATGAGTATAGATTACTCTTATAAAGCACTGACACTAATTAATAAATGGAAAGGTGCATGAGTCCCTTCCACATTTTTTAGTGTAACTTACTTCATACAGAACAGGCTTTTGTACTGAAACACCTTAGTAAGTGAAGTGATACACCCAAGTCACATGACCCCTGACCAGTAGAGAGCAGTGACTCCATGTGATCAAGTCCACTAGACATCTTTGTCTGCTAATGGTTGCAATGAAACTATTTAGGTTACATTGTGTGATTCATATCCCAGCCCTTTCCACCCCACAAACAGGGCTGTACACTACAGAGTGGCAGCCAGAACATGTCCGCTAGCCAGATCGAAATCATTGACCGACCAATTAGATGCTCTTATTACGGTTCCATTTAAAGCCTGCCCCCTGTCCTTCCTTCCCCATATCTCTGCTATCATCTATTTCTCAGTTACAACTGAAATCTTTCCTATCCCCTCAAAAGAAGCTGTTTCCTCCTGTTGTTATCAGAATTCCTAAACAATCAATCCATAAGAACCAACTGGTTCAGAAATGGACTGTCAGAAATATCACCAAACCCCCATCCTTCCACTCTCCTATAGCCCCCAGTTTGACAGCAGCTTCACCAGCTCCAACTAATTCCATGCCATGTTATCTCATCACCATGGTATTGAGGGCATTCAGGTCCTCAGCTCTCAACCTTTGGAACGCATGCCCGCTCAACCTTCATTATATCAGCTCTGTCCCACTTTACAAATTTCAACTTGAGATTTTCTCAAATCTCAAAAAAACTACAAATCCCAACGTTGTAAAGTGCTTTCATATTGTTAGATTTCCTTTTATTTCATTTAATTCTTGGTTTATTTAAGTTCTTGGTGTTTCACTGTGCAGTGGACTTGCGTGTTCTGAAAGCTACATTTAACAAAAGTATTATTATCTTTGTCATTATATTACAAGGCTGGAACTTCAGCAAAAACCTCACTTGCCTAAATGGAGAGACCAGGACAGAAACATGAACCCTTATCATAATTTTCCTTCCTGTTTAATCTTTTCACTTCAAAACCTCCCTGTTCTGTGATTAAGGACAAAAACCTCTTCCTCTCTTTACATGCTGTGAATTCAGTAGCTCAATTACCTAATGTCCACACTTACTGACCAGCCATAATAGGCCAACCGAAATACTCCATTTCAGTCAGACCCCCACAGGCGTTTTGGCTCTTTTTATGTTTTCTCTCTTACTTCAATGAAACACTTCAACTTAAATTCATGAAGCGTTCAAATACCCCACAATTTCAGTGGCCATTAAGTTCTTCTGTCAACATCAGACAGCATTTGTGTAACAAAAACAGTAATTTCACTGTGATTTTCACATGACGATGCCCAGAATTCTTTTTTTGAATGTTATGCTGCCTCAATCAGTTAAAATGTCAATAGAAAACTGGTGTTGGAATTGTTATATTCAGACAAGTCAAAACACCGTATATAAAGGAAAACTAGTCATCAATTCACCGACTCTCTTAATGGGGTTAAAATTTGGATTTAAATAGATGTCATCAAATAATTAATAACATTTTAATTATGTGTCTCTACGACTAATCACATGCGTATTTTTCATGTAATTACACAGTTAGAACTTCACAAGTATTCTTACAAAACATGTTAAAACATTTTTAGAACAAAAAGTTTAAACATATCCTGTGGCAGGAAAAGTCAGCTCACACCTCCAGTTCAATGTTGTCTGGTTCTTCTACTTCTAAATAAAGCTATAATGGCATCCAGGGAAGACGAGCAGAGGAAGAGAAGGAGGAATAATGATTGCTGGTGGAATATTTTGTGTAATTATAATGGTTCCAATTATCTCATTAGTGCGGGGGAGTATGTTAATACTTTCTAAATGATATCTCCGACATACAACCCTGGGACAATTAACCCAGTGCAGTTTTCTCCACCCAAGACCGTGTCCTGAATCCCTAACAGGGAAATCACTCACTTCCTGGGGGTTGGTGATTCATAAAAACACGGGGCGTGAGGGTAAATTGTCCGTTATGCCAATAGATGGTATCGCCATGAGGTTTACCTTGATGTTGAGAGTGGCGTGGGAGTTACATTCCAGCCATGGGAGGGTGTACATTTTGGGACATATCATCAGTAGTGTGGTGTATTTTCTTTAAGTAATCCCAAAGAAGTCATCTAAGCCCAGAATTAAATTACACTTATTTTACAGTATTTTCTTTAATATCTTGTTACCCACTAAGCATCTGATGGCAATCTGATGAACTCCAGTGTCAAGTAGTTCAAGGCCAGATGAGTTGATTTACTGAAAGTCTATGACTCGTGGGAATATTTCAATAGTATAACTTGGTGTTGGCTGGATTTTTGGGTTTACCATCTCTGTGTGTGTGGGTGGGGGGATGGGTGGGGGTTTATTATTGGTGATTTCGTGGCCAATAAAATCAGCTGTTGATGATTGAAGAGCAAGTAAGTACATTCACAGTTCAGTCCCCTCCCCCTCCACAGCCGTCCCACCTCCCATCGTCTGTCTTTCCAGTGTTTCAGTTTTTTTTTTTGTTCAAAGTATTGGACCTTTTATTGATAAGAAGTTTTTATAACTGAAAAGCTGACTGTGGGATGACATAAAGCTAAACATTTCACAAAAGTTGTTAAAAGAAGGCATAAATTATAGTAAAATTTGGAAATTGGCCAAAAGACTGAAAAATTTAAAAAAAGAAAGAAAAAGAAGTTATGCAAAGTTGGCCAAATTGAAAATATCAGCACAAAGACAATATTCCATGGGACAAAAACCTCAGAGGCAGCCGAGAAAATAATATGTAAAAGGTTTACTAAAACTTAACTTTATCTGAAGAATTTTCATCAAATGACTTCAGAGCTTTTATTAAGCCATTAAGCTGTATTAATCCATACGTAGAATCGGAACTTTTTCACTTTTGATTCCTGCGTGACGC
Source organism: Cynoglossus semilaevis (assembly GCF_000523025.1). Taxonomy (NCBI): domain Eukaryota; kingdom Metazoa; phylum Chordata; class Actinopteri; order Pleuronectiformes; family Cynoglossidae; genus Cynoglossus; species Cynoglossus semilaevis. The sequence continues at coordinate 7,984,287 of NC_024320.1, forward strand.
GGCCCGTAGGCTGAAAGTTCAAGAAAAGACTTAAACACAGCGCACTTCTGATAAAGCAGACAAGACTTAAATTACCCTTTCATGGTCACAGAGATGTTATCGAGACTCAGACACACACCCACTCCTCATACAGGAAGTGTACAACGTAGATAATGGAAGGCTGGGGCTTAATCTACTATAACATTCAGGCAGCTGTTGCAGTTGCGTAAGCTAAACGCAGAGGCTGTAAATAGAAATTAGAGTATGACAGGAAAAGGATCGAGGGGAGGAGAAGGTTCAGTGGCTGTTAAAATTGGAGGCACAGTTGCAGCACCGGCTGATCCACCAACAAGACACCCTGCAGCCCTTTACTGTGAAACTCGGCAAACATCAAGCCCACGCTTAGAGGCAAAGCAGAAGAAAACTGCATTAAGAAGAAGAAGTGAAATAGACACAGTCAACAAGAGGTTAGGTTTTCAGCACAATACTCCACTCTGCTGCCAGAGTGATACGCCCTTTAGGAAACCACAGCACATACAGCACTAAATTGCATCAGAAAGAAAAGTTGAAAGTGTTTTCTACAGACCCAGGTTCTCCTGATGCTGTTGTACCACTTCTTACTACGTAAACTGATCGAACTAATTTGATCTAACTAGGAATCCAAATTGATCGGCAGATAACCAGGATTTAACACTTCTCTGAGATTTATCCAAGACATACTGGACAAGAAGGACTTAGAAAACAAGATATTCCTTCAGGAAGAACAATATCTCATTTTTATTTGTTACCATTGACTGAATGTATTGTTTATTGGCTTGACCTTGAAAAGGTTACTGATAGATGCTGTGGCTGCTTCATACTGACTCAGTACAGCTGATTGACTTTTTACCTTCAAATGTCCGTTGCACATGTTTTGCATATTCTGCTGGTGTTTTCAACAGATTTAGGAACATTGTTTTCTTTTCTACTGTCTGTATTCCTCAATTATAAAAAGAAAAACATTAAAACTGCATTAATGCTCCCTCCATCAACTGCAATCATTTCAATCAATCATTAAGGTTTGTATGCAGCTTGTTAACTTCCTAATATTTTGCCCTAACATTTAAGATGTTATTGTTTATGCTTCATTTTAACATTTTCCAATCTCATTTATGCATCTCACTCGGCTTCTTCAATCACCAACATCAATACGTTTTTCTATTTAAATAAGCTTTAGTGAAACACATGGGTGTCCATTTTTTTAATTTCTGCTTCATCCAACCTCTGCTCCCCCTGCATGAGTCCTTCACTCCTTCATCTTGTCCTCTTTCCTGTCATCTATTCCACCTTTGAACCAGAGTTCTCTTGCATCCGACTCGTGGCCATCTGTCCCTCTCTCAATCTCCAGAAAATTTCTTTTAATTCCATCTGTTTTCTCTAAGGAGATGGGCATCAGCATCTTGGCTTTTCATCTGATTGTTGTCTTAAGCTAAATCAGAGCAGCTGAAGATCTCAAAAAAACTACCAAAAACTTGAAGAAAAGCATTAATTTTATATAAGAAATTGACAAGTCACAAACATAGGTCGTAACCAGGCATTAGAAGGCCTTGAAAACTTGACATCAGACCTAAAATCTTAGATCCAGAATGTTTTAGGACTGACATACAGAAACTGCAGTGTAAAGATGTACTGAAAATATTAATAAAGATCCGCAGATAATATTAAATACCACATAACTGACTAAACGTTATCTCTTCATTTAATTAATAAGAGTCAACTTATTAGCAAACTTAAATGACACCAGACACGGATAAACATAACGCTGAAAACAGAAAGATGTAAATTCAAAAAAAGCCTTGAATTGGTTAAAGTTAAATTAAACCGGCACTCGGTGCAAGTTAAAAAATGTTTCTGACTTAGAATGGAAAGGAAAAGGAAAGTGAATCATTTGTCATTGTGACACAGCTCACCACTGCACACCACCAAATGTGACTTCTGTTTTTAACCCATCACCAAAGTGAACAGTGGGCAGCTTTAAGGACCAGGGAGCAGTGCCTTCCAGACTCAAGTCCACTTCCTTAACCACTAAGCCACCACTGCCCCAGAAACAGGTTAGTTACCCAGAATGTATAATAATAAAGCCAAACAAACCATCAAATTATGACCATTTAATTATTTATCTTCTCCCACCTAATCCTGTTGGTGTGGAGGGCAGGGCTGGACCGAGATTTTAACATAAGCCATAAGTGGACACCACTGTTTTTTCTCAGAATCATGTGTTGTTGTCCCCTCCAGTCTTAGGTCACCTTTACTTAAAGTCACCTACAATGACAGGTACAGCAGGGGTATGTTTCTGTCCAGACATTATGAATAAATTAATGTTTACCACCATCACCATCTAACTTTTATGTTGTTTCTAACCTTCACAGAAGTCACTGGATGGTTTAGGGTGGCATCAAGGTTCCTTCCACCTTGTCAATGTGATTCATTTGGCGTGAGAAAAAACTGTTAGGAAATATTTGTGTTCAAAACTTTCAGTCCCTCCTATAGGGTGATTATCCAGACTTCAACTGTTATTGTTTTTCTCTCTCAGATATCATACATGGAACAGTGTTGAACAGATCTACACTGTGGTGCTTTAGGAAGCCAGGTCTCCATCCAAGTAGAAACATAACAAATAAATGATTTCACGCTGAACTCGGTCAAAAACCCCATTAGACCACCTGCAAAGACCTCAAGAATCTTATTTTCTATGGTCTGTATACAATCCAAGCTCAGATTTTTAGGGCTGCCAGTGAACTCCAGAAACCTCTCTGTGTCTCTGATGAAGCTCTCAAATCTTCACTACCAGTTCAGTGAGAAACACTCCAGGGAGTTAAAGGTTTATCAAAAAGGAGTCAGCAACTGTTTGAAATCTCTGATGGAAATGTGTGTGGGGGGTTTTAACACTGAAGCTGATGTCTGACAGACTCTGATGAATCCACTTCTTCCTTGTAGCCCACGTCTTCTCACATGTTTGGACAGGGCCAGATCGGTTTTTCACACCACATATTTTCTAATGGTAAAACCTCAGGGCTCACAATCACGAATACAGAAGCAATATTGACTTTTTCTATTGAAAAACACAGACAAGGCAATTCAGTCAACAACAACATAGAACTACATGTACACAGTCTGGCCCAGGGGCTCAGGACGTGTGTACAAGTTGTATTCATGTGTACATGTGTACAAGATGACCCACAGCTAGGGATGGCTTGATATAACTTTGTCATGGCCGATACCAATACTGCAACTTACAGTATCTGCCAATACCGATATCAACCTGATCCCTTCTTTTCTCCTCCAGCAGGCTGCAGGCTGCTGTTGCTGAGGTGATAGTGTCCCTGTTTACAGCATGTAGAACAAAGTTAAGTTGAGCTTTTGTGCTTAGGAACTGGTTGGCATGGGTTTCTTTTTTTCCAGTATCAGACCAATACCAACCCTGAGTAATGGATGGATAGATAGTTTTGCTTTAATTTAGCCATTATAGGGATAATGTTGACTGTACTGGGCCTCACAGCAGCTACATTGCAGCTGTTTTTGCTAGCCATTACCAAAAATATCGAGATGACATTTAGTCGATATCACCCAGCCCTAGTACTAGGTAAACATTATTTTATTATTTTATATATATTTTTACTTTAAGATTCATTTTGAACGGAAAGCATGGTCCACATACCGTTATTTTAAAAATAGAAATTGTAATAAAAAGACGTTTTACCTAACATAATGAATAATCTGGATTTCAATATTGACAAAAATATAATCATACCTATCATTTGGTCGTAATCCTGCAGCCCTAGTATAAAGTATATGGTAGTAATACAAAACAACATACTTCTGATAATAATACAAATATAAACTTTAAACGTATTGTTCTATATGAGTAGTATTTAGATTTGTTCCAGCATCTCAAACACATAAATGATTGACTCCAAGGATATAAGGAATCTGAAAGAACATTTAGGATAAAGAGTACAGACACAGATGTGACATCTTATTCATATTATTCCCTTCATGCCTACATTTGAAATTGTATTTGCTTTGAATCTGGTAATACGCATATAAGAGTTGATGACAGTATTTCAGATTGAACTTCCTCTTCTTCTTTCCATCTCCTACCATTCCATGCCATTTGGATACCTTACCATGTTATTTTCAGACCGTTTTACAGTTGAAAGTGATGTCTGAGAGAAGTACAGCTACAATATGACAATAGTTTTACTTCTAAAACGTGAACACTTCTACGTTTCATCACCATTTTGCTTTCTTCTTGGCACTGTCATTTCTTTAGAAGAATTGCCATTGTAGAAAATATGTTAGAAATGATCTAAGGCTCCATAGGCTTCCATTCTAGAAACAAGTTCTGTGGTGGGTTTGTTTTTATTCAATCTTGGTCAATAGATGTGATAAGTAGTGTTACAAGTATGACAAAAAGAGATACAATGCAGCCTAAATTACTACAGTCTAGTCAAATGTAGCAAAAACATGTCTGACAAAAGGACAAAAGTGTACTATTAGAAGTAAAGCCAAAAGTTTAGAAAGACATCTCAAAAAGTAGGCCAGAAAGAAACTGCTGAAAAGATAGCCAAAGTGGTACTAAAAACCAAACTAATTCAAACTTAACAAATTAGCATAGATAAGGCCAGACAACCAGAAATATCTAAATGCTAGGCTCACACTCAAACCAATGGACAACATAGAGTGTCAGGTAACTGTTTCTCTGCATGTATATGGACTGTAGAAGGAAACGAAGGAACCCGGAGAAAACACACAAAAAGAACTCATACAACATTCATACAGAATGACCATCAGTTATCACAAAACTCACAACCACTGCCGTTCTTACTGTTATATAAAAGCACTCAGCACTGCTACACCGCGTGGCCCTATTATAGCTATTTACTTTAATGAATAAATGTTGGCTGTGACACCTATGCTGGTTTCTAAAAGGCTTTTGAAAACGTTGATAACTTGGTGGGTTTGTGGATGTAAAACTTTTCTATCTTTTGCTTTATGGACCAGGATGATCCTCCAGGCACAGGCACAGACACTGACGATAGTGAATCATGTCAGCTTTAACGTGTCCCTCTGAATGTTAGCCCACATGTTGGTGTTTATATTTCATCATTGATATGCATCAGTCTATTCTGATTGGTGGGTGTCTCCTGATGTGTGTTGTAATGAGAGGAGAGTACAAGGCGAGTCCAAAAAAGCCAAGGCTCCTCTGGGATATACCAGACTCATTACAACATGCCCTCACATCCTCCTTCTCTTCCTTATTTGCTGCTTTGCACTGACCCAGAAACCACGTGTGTGTCATATTTGAGCCCTTCGCTGCACCATGACAGAGCATTACATTGGTCATTAATCGGTCATTTGGTTTTTACCACCAACAAGACAGACTAAGCAACAGTATTTTTCGTGTTTTTAATTGGGTTTCCCTGACTCTTATTTTCAGCACCAAACTCTAATCTCAGCTGAGCTGGAAGATTCGTTTTTACACTGTTTTCCAGTCTCTCTGCAAGCAAGACCAAAGCCAGTGGCTGCCTTTGCTGCCATCTGCTGGTCATGTGGGCTATTACGTGGTCACGTTCATTAATTCGTTCATTCATTTATGCACTTTTCTACCATGCTGTGTTCAACATACAGTAGAGGGCCTAATCCACCCAATCCATAATCCATAATCTATACGATTATGAACCAGAGAAAAACCCAAGCACACACTGGGAGAAAATCTATACAGAAAGACAGGAAACAAACCAAGATTTAGTGATGTTGTTGTAAAGACCTACTGACAGACTCTCATCTACACTCGTGAGAACATGGACACGGAGGGTCGAAGAAAATGTTTTGTTGTATTCTAAGAGCATTTCTATTTCATATATTACACAGTTTTTTGTTCAATGTGTTTTATACATTTTGACAATGACGTTGCGCAGTGACCTCTGTAAATAAAGGTGTCTGTGTGACATTTGGCAGGTGGCTTAAACTTATAACAGAGTGTGTTTTTAAAGGGTTTGTCTCTGAAAAAAATTAATCTGATATGCTATAATGCTTAAGGGGAAACCCCTATTACATCACATTACAGCATTGCCATTCAACTAAAACATATTGAGATATGACTTTTAGTACATATCACCCAGCCAAAATCTCTAGGTATTTTTCAATAAAACAAGATTCAAACATTGGAGGTGCATTCTGTTAAATCGGAAACTGCAGGTCACGCTTTTTAAAAAAATCAGAGATCAGTGATCAGCCAGAAAATTTCAATCAGTGCACCCCATTCTTCAGTATTAGGCTAAAACTCTACGGAATAAGGCTAAATCACACAGCCTATTTATCAGTTTTTCCATTACTGTCTTATTCTAGAATAACAACATCATCATCAACCAAACCTTATGTTCTATCCAGACTAATAAGATAATAATAAAAAACCCAGCTGAAAGACATTAGTTAAATAAAAGTGAGGAACATCATTCTGGAAGTGACATTTTGAAGTGACTTGAATACAACAGTAGGTCTTGCAGGAACGGAAATATGACCAATATGTTAAACAAGAACAGGATCTTATACAGAGAATTTTAGATTATGCATTTCCCCCAAACGCTATAATTAAAAAATGGTAACACTTATTAAGATTTATAATTGTTACATAGACTAAAGCCTATAGGAATTCTGATGAATACTAAATACATTCCATATTAGAGATTAATAGTACTGTAGGTGAATGGTGTTGATTATTTTGGCTCATAATTTGATATGGCTGATAAATGGACAAATAAATGCATCAAAGAGTCTGAGCAGACAGCCTCAGGGCTTATAACCCTTCTGACGCCACACTCTTGCATTAGCTTATGAGCTAAACTGAGCTAACACTACTGTATACAGTATGTCTGCCCCGGGCTGGATATTTTTGCCATGTCTGGACTTCAACAACTTGGCAATTAGCAGCTTGTGCTCAGCCAAAATTGATAGTTTGAGATGTTACCAGTTTTAACACGACAGATTTAGAAAGTGATTTGAGAGTTCACCAGTGCCAAGTAGCTCCACTGGGGGAGTGTTAAGCAGTCATTATCACAGCTGTGGCAGCAAGAACAGAGGCTAAGAACAAGAAAACAAGACATTGATGATTCTATTAAGATGTTTGAAAAGTTTAAATGTTTGAAGTTTACCAGAGAAAAACAAAAACAAGTGTATAGCCTTTGGCTACTAGCGTTTTTCTAAGTTCGAGAACCAGAAGACAACTATTAGGGCACTTTAATTGTAATAAGAATTGGTAATAATTGTATCATGCATTTATTTATTTTAATTATGATTACTACCAGCAACAGTAGTAGTAGTAGCAGGAGTAACACATTAAAGATCTGTTGTTGACTGGCCTATACACATAATACACCTGAGTGTGATGTTGATCAGAATCAAAATTTAATTATTTAAAAAAATTTAAATGAAAGCAACAACTTGTGGAAGTTAGAAGGTTGCTGAAGAAAGTAAACATGTAACAATAATGAACAATAACAAGCCAAAAAATAAATCTTCAGCATCAGCTGTACTCTCCATCAGTGACAATATTATTTTATAACTGTGCAGAATGTGATCTACTGTATGGAACAACAGCAGCAACACCGCATAAAACAAAGAGCTTATTTCCATCAGTATATCATCGATGAATACCAGGCCTAGGACAGGGCGAGCCTACGGCGGCTATAGCAATGGTAAAAAATGGTAGCAATAAATGGTTTTAGTAATAGACAGAAAAAATGTTTTTTTCAAAACACTGCAAAGTTGAATTTCCTCATCACCTGTCTGGGTGTTTAGAATATATTTTATAAGTTCCTGTGGAGCCTAAATGGAATCTGTGGACAAACTTTATTTTGAGCCCAAAATGCACCAACACACAAGTGCAGGCTGGATTCCCTAATCATACGCCAAGCTGTAGATTTTATTAGACACAGGATTCAAAATATGGATGTGTGATAACACATTACATCACACTGTAAAAGAGGAATGTTAAATATCTGCACTGAGACGGACAGCAGACAGCTCGATTTAGCTCATGACCCAACGACAGTAAGTACTTGGGTGGGAAAAGAAATGACAGCCACAGAGCCAGGGCTGCTGGATGAACAAAGACATGAGAAAAAGGAATTCTTAATTTGAATGAAAAGGTTTGAAAAAAGTGGAAAGATTGCAATCAATCAAAGTGGAGAGAGTAGAGAAAATAACAAAGAGGAGGAGGAGATGTGGCGGGCTTCCAAAGTAGGCTATCTGACACTGTGCAACAGCAGACCATCAGGCCAGCTGACCGCTATTTCCAGCCTGAGATGACCCACCAGCTGTACCAACGTAGGTGAGAGAGGGAGAGAGAGTAGGAAATAAATAGACAGAGAGCATGAAGGAAGCCTTGGAGGCTTTATTTATTTATTGCACCTTTATTTGAGCAGAGAGGTCACTCGAGAGAGAGAGTTATTTACACAAGGAGAGTGAGGGTTTCACCAACAGAGGGAGAAGAGGGACGGGGATGATTCCCATCACCTGTCCAAGACCCTGAGTGTGGATCTAATGTCCATCTGTCTGTCTCCATCAGTTGCTATGACTCTGTGGACCATTATAGGTCAGCCAGTATTTACAAGCACTCTAACGGGAGAATAAAAACTGCATGGTCCCTAAACTCATCCTAGCAAGCTGCCAGAAATCACACAGAGGACACTCTTACCCAGGACACTTTTAGCCCTGGGTGGGGCAGGGAGAAGAGCTAGCCCAGAAACAGCCTTAGAATTCAGTTAATCCACTACCTCACCGGTCTGTCACTGATGGACACAAATTATAAACAGCACGGAGAAGGGAGTTTTCCAAAAGCCTTAAACTGCTTGTGTTTAATGTCATCAAGGAACTGGAATTTTAAAAATGTTCAAAAGCAAAACAACAACAAAGTGGTTGCTGGTTTCAATAACTCAGCTCAAACCCAGTTAGTTATAGTGTGTCATCCCATAAAAATATCCATGTTAAAGGCTAAACTCACTTTGCTTTAAACATAATAATGAAAATGGTGATGTAAATACCATTTCAGTGATTCCAAGAAAACACATTTCACTAATTTGTGTATTTTGTCTTATCAAACTTTTGGTTCCATTTAGTCACAGACCAGCTGTTGTAGCCAAGTGAGATACTAGAATTATGTAGTATTATAAAGTGTGCACTGCACCAGTTCTGGTGACCAATAAAGGGGATTATATGATACAGTAAACCTGCTCAATTCGCAGAGCTGAGCCAGGTCATGCAGTTTAGATTAAATGTCATTTTGGAGAATCCACAGAGATGTACTAACTCTCATCATGTGAGATGTACACCAGTAGATTTTAAAGTGAGGTGAGGCCCAGCTTTGTACCTTTACTCCAGCCATCAGTGTGAACTGTTGACAGCTAGGGTTTGGAGAACCCAATCAGACCATTCCATCTAATGACCTACTGCACTACCAATACCAAGACACTTCAAATGATCACAGTGATGTTGGGCTTTGTCATCTGCAGCTTTATTTGGACTGGACATGTTTAGAGAACATATAGTACTTTACTAGTTGATAACCATACATTAATCAATTAGGAAAGGCAACTGTCAATCGATAGACATATCACAGATATTTTCACCAAATCAGTTAAGATTAGCTAATCAATAAGTTGAATACATCTCCTCCTCATACCTGAGGACCAGACAGCTGATGGAATTCAAAGGCTGTACCAGGGCCATGGAAAGGAGGTTACGTTGGAACCATACGATGAAGAAACAAAGATGGTAAAAATAGAGTCTAGAATTTACTGGCTGTTGGTGCTAAACACTGGGTCTGACTACTATCATGTGACCCATTATTTAAATACCTGGATTCTACTAAGACGTAGTTAATAATTGTTATATGGTGACCAAAATGTAAGCAATTGTCCTATATGTGTGGGACAGAAGTCATATTTGCCCTAAATGTTTTTGAGCTGACAGACTTTAATTTATAGAAGCAGCGTGACACTATAAACAGCACGGAGAAGGGAGTTTTTCAAAAGCCTTAAAACTGCTTGTTTGTGGCTCTTGTCCTTAAAAATCAACTTCAATGACGTCACAGCAGTGTAAACAAAGTTATGATAAGGTGGGCTTCAGGAACAGGGGTTTGAAATGGAATACCAACAAAGGAGCTATACCTTAAATGCAGGGCCTTGTATACAGTGGTTATGTCGCTGTTTAGTCTTCCTGTAATAGTAGGGAAGACTACGCACGCACGCGGAAGAACGAACGAACGCGTGTACACACACACACACACACTATTTCCTCTCCTACCTGATCGACACTTGATGATCTCACCAAACTCGTCATCCACAGGTTCGTCGCAGTAGTCCTCCGGACGCACACCTTCCGCCATGGATGTTTCAATTTGATCGGTTTTTAAAAGTTAATAGTTCGGTCGTTGGTTCGGACAATGAAGACGTTAAATCCACCTGTAGGCGAAGTGAAGACCGGTGAGGCAAATCCAGATCAGGAGGAGGAAGAACCGGGCAGAGGAGCAGCAGTGGCTCTGGTCTGTCACACGACAGCGGACGGAAGGCAGCAGGTGTAATTTGTGGGGGGCCAGAGGGTGAGAGGAATGACTGGGTGTCACCCTACTCCCCGCCAGCCCCCAGCATTCCCACCTTTAAATAGCAGCGTTTGGACTTGTCTGCGCGTCGGGATAGCATACCGTTTGGTGGACGCCATGCGTAAAAACCTGACACCCAACAACGACGTTGGTGTGGTCGCTTATTTCCGGACTAAGATGGATGAACCCGCTCCACGAATGCCACGGTGAATCAGCTCACCTTTGACCTCAACACTAGGCGCTGACACTTCATGTGACGTGTGTGGAGCAGTGTACACAAAACTATATTTATGAATCACACTTAATAAATAATGACCGAACCGTACTTTTTTATAGATTAATAGTATATTACAAGTATATTTTTTAAAAATGTCAAACGAAAAAAGGTTATTTTGGGTTTTGTTTTGTTTTTTTAAATAAACGAATATAAATACAAATATTAACCTTAAGGCTGCTAAACAGAAGACATGATTAGTCTGTATTATTTTAGTAGTAAATTAATTTTCCCTCACACAAACATAGTATTGTGTAAGTTAGCCAAAAGTTGCTTGCAGTTAAGAAGACTCAGAAAGACAAACATTAACCCCAAACTGTTGCGTTAGCTAAAGATATTTTTATGGTTACATTAATAAATCTGATTGTTTTACTCTGTTCCTTGAGTTATTTTGTAAATTTAAAAAATGAACAAAAATAAGGAAGCATAGCATAAACTACAAAAAAGGGGAATAATGTACTAGATTTATTTACAGTATAAAACGTTTTTATAGTACCATAGACAGTTACAGTATATTCTGTTCTCCACTTTAGGAAACAGACATCTGTGAAAGTGACAACAACAGCTCTAGAAATAATGTTTAATATACATTTCATAATGAGACATTTATTACAGGAAGATTAAAGTGAAGTGGGAAAAAACCTAACTAGAGACAGAGCTTTTGCTTTTATTTCCAGTGCTTTAATTTTCAAAGGTACAAAGAGATAAACATTTTTACTGACATCTCTATACAGCAACATTGTGAAAATGCCAACACGGACGTACAAACACCATCACACCTACTGTTTTGAATGAACACTTGGCTGTCTGCTATAATTCCAAAACATGGAAACATCTAATTTTTGAACAGCGTTTCTCTCTTTCTACTCTTAATTTACAATTGCCTTATTTTTGTCAGTGAATACGTAGCTAATGTTAGCTAATGCTAATGGATAGTGGTTAGATGACTTATGGTCAGCTTAAGGAGGCCTAACAGTTCTTGGATGGAGCTCAGACATTTGATGGGTTCCAGATAACTTAAGTGATGGTTTGATTCTGGAAGACTGGTGAGACAAAGGTAAAGACTACATGTAAGACACGTGTTGTCCACAGGATGGCACTATGATAATGTAATATCGTTACTCTATGACTCCTGTTTCTGTTGCAGATTTGAAACATTTAACACTAAACAGACTCACCAATGAACGTTTTGAAGATGAGCCTATGACAGTCAGTTACACAGACTACACGGAGTTATAGTGATAAACTTTCTAGGACAGGATATTGTAAAGAAAATAACACAACAACACATATAAACAAACACATATGCCAACAAGAGACTTTTTTTATCAGTCTATAAACCTGATATGTACATGCCCATGAATACTGGTGGGCCAAGTTCAGGCAGTTTTTGGTGCTTACGTTCATGGCTAAACAAACACCAGAATACTAATTGTTTATCATTTCTGGGGTTAAGAACACATTTCACACATATACGGACCCCAAAAGTTAGCCACTTATGCTGCAGTCTATTATTTTTTATCAGGCGGGTTTTTGTAAAACATGTCTTTACTTTGGGTTAAGTTAATCTGCTAATGACAGCTAGCATGAGGTGAAACTAGATTATCATAGCCAAAAACATGTCTTCAGTTTTCAAAAATAATAATAATAATAGTTCAAAATAAATAAATTCTACTTCAGTTGGTCACCATAGTTATTGCCTGTTTGTTTTGTTATTTAAACTTTGAGTATTGTGATGCTATATTAGTCAACTTTCATTTATATTTACCTTACTTTTAGTTTTGCTAATATTAACCTATTGTGCCAATTATGAATGCTTTGGCCTAATTAGACAGCAGCAAAACTACCTGATGATGCCCCAATCATTGTGACTTTGGTTTGTAGTGTACAAGAAAATCTTCCAGACTCTGAACTCCATTACAAATTCCTCAAGAAGCCTCAAGACTCAAATTCTAGTCTTAAATCTCAATTTAAACAGGTTTTAAGAAACTTGCTGGACGTTAACGTCTGTAAACATTAATCAAATTGTGACGCAAAAAAACTGACAATGCCGTGTCTGACTGTTAAGGCCAAAGCTCACTCCAGAAAACACTTAGTATTTCTTGATATGAAATATGTCATGACTGACAACGGCCTAGAAAGTTTAGTGCAAATAGTTGTGGGTCTAATTAACACCATCAAACAGCAAAAACACAGATTAGACAAATGATGTTGAAAATATAACAGCTATGCTACTAATATTATGTAGGACAAAAACAACATTGTTAACTGTAAGTAATTTAAAAGCAAACAACTTAGCCAAACCTTAAAGATATAGATTAAAAAGAGTTACAAAGGAAATACAATTATTTAGAAGATTACATTATTTAAATAATAATAATAATAATTATTATTATTAAATTGCTACAAATTGTTAAGAAATGCTCCCAAATGAGTGAATTTCTTACAAATCTGACTTAGGTACATGGTCTGAAGGGCACTAAAGCAGTGTGTTCATGTGAGTGCACCTTTATTTAGACTAAGGCTTTCCAGCACAAATGACCTCTTCAACTTTTGAAAGCATACAGACAACGCTCTGGATTCTATCAGACATGATCCTGATTAAAGCCTAAGACTGGTCTAAAAATAGCCTACGATTCCAATTCATCTTTTTATAAAGCACATGTAAAAATAACAGAGATGAAGCAAAGTGCTGCACAATAATGAATGTGTAAAAGTTAGGGAGAAAACAAGACAGAGATGACAGGAAAAACAGGGGAAAAAAGCAAAAATGTTAAATCTTTGATGAATTTTTGGAGAGAGGCTTGAAAACATGAAGTAAAGATGCCTGTTTAATATCTGAAGGCGGTTTGTTCCACAGTGTATGAGGTACAACTGAAAAAGCCTGATTTCTCTGAGCTTCAGCCTGGTTTTAGGAGAAGGCAAAAGCAGCAGCAGATCTCAGAGCCTGAGAGAGAGAGAGAGAGAGAGAGAGAGAGAGCGAGTGTACGGCTGAAGCAGGTCACAGAGAAGCGAGGAGTTTCAGACTCCAGGTGGTGATGAGGTCAGCCCTCATCTCACATCCCTGACCGAGGCTAATCCATCACAGCATCAATGATACGCTGTCCCTGTCAGTTACCACAGGCACAGACCTGTGATGATAACAACACTGATGGTGTTGCACTGCTCCCTGCAGGCCATTTCCTCGGTTGATCAGGATCTCGCAGGTAAGTAAGAGAATGCAGGAAAAGGCCAGAAACTACTATTCTAGCATAGTAGAGACTAAAATAAAGTCCAAACAGTTGCGCAAAATACTGCAGAACTAGACTAAAAATAGTTGACCAAACTGTAAGACTACCTTAGATATTGATACAAGAGCAGCGAAAATATCCTATCCAAGTAAATTCCAAAGGGAAAATGTTAACATACTATTAATAAAAATAATAATAAAAACCCAATGGTACTAAAAGTCCTTTGGACTATAAAGCAGATGATGATGATGATGATGATGATGATGATGATGATAGGGATGGCACAATCCGATATTCAGGATCAGTATCCGACATTGGTCAAAATTACAGGATCGAACATCAAATAAAACAACTATGACCCCTCTGATCTGGTACCTTAGCCCAAACGCTCAACTTAGCTTTGTGTGACATGTCGTAAACAAGAACACTATCACCTCAGCAACGGAGAAGAGGAAAAGAAGGTATTGGATTGATATTGGTATGGGCAGATACTCCAAGTTGCAGTATTGATATTGGTATTGAACATGGAAAAGTTGTGTCCATCTAAATGGTGATGATGGTGAAGAAAATGATGATAATTAAAACATGACGATGATGATGATGATGATGATGATGATGATAACACCCAGCACATATTTTATGAATAAGATATTCATAGGTGCAAAAGTTCATCTTGGTGAAATATCTAACAAGGAAGAAAAGGTGTCGGTGCGTAAACTAGAAAGACCCTGCTGACCATCCTTGGTGTCCTCTTCCTCATGATTGAGATGCAGTTCCAGGCTGAAGTCCAGTGTACAGTATTTCCTCAGTAACAGAGTCATTTTGAGTTGGCCCGGCTGCAGACGCCTCTGAAGAGCGGCCCCCTTCAGTCTGAGCTAATAGTAATCTTCGTAGCTCTTGGGGTTGAGGCAGTAGAGAATCCCCCCACCAAATGAGAAGATAGTCCCTCCCCAGGCCAGGCCGTAGCCCCAGTTGAACTCGTGGTAGATGCGAAGGTTGATGCTCTCAATGAACTTGATGGGGTAAAGGACCAAGCTGCACACCTGGAGGACGACTGTGACATGTACACACACACATGCACAGCAAATAGTCAGTTCCTGAATATAACTACAATAAGAGGATAACAAGGTAGATTCAGGGGCGGGGCTTCCATGGTGGCAAAGGCGAGAGGACGGGGTTATAGATTATACTTAATTATAAGTATAATCTTAATCACTTATTAAGTAACACTAAATAAGTAACTAAATAAGTAATAAGTAACTAAATAAGTAACTAAAATAAGTAATAAAAATAAGTAATAAGTAAATAAGTAACTAAGTAATAAGTAACTAAATAAGTAATAAGTAACACTAAATAAGTAACACTAAATAAGTAACACTAAATAAGTTAATAAGTGATTAAGTGTTACTTAATCACTTATTAAGTAACACTTATTAAGTAACTTAATAAGTAGTTACTACTTATTAAGTTACTTAAACACTTAAGTGATTAAGATTAAGTATAATCTTAATCACTGTATAATTAAGATTATACAGTGCTGGCCTAAACACTATCAGAATCAGTGAGATACCAAGTTATATCTATTATATTTGTGGTTTCTACAGACATAATGAAGTTGTTAGGATATGGATGTGTTCAGGCAGATTTTTATGAACTTAGCAACCTTAATATCTAGGTCAATAATCTATTATTAATTTCTATTATTAATGTTTTGGTGGCCTTGTGGGTGTTTTGCATCATACTTCACTGTTTACTTCCAGCTAACTCCATTTCCCTGCTGTTCCACAACAGTACCTAGCACTGCACCATCATTTGAACTACACTGTTCTTGCTTTTTATAAAGTTCTTTAATACGTATTCTAGCCTACATTTCTTTCTAATGTTTAAGGTATTTTTGACTGACTGCATTGATGTTTGTTTGGAGGAGAACGTGACTGTGTGAGTTGGTCTTTGTGTATCTATTATTTGTCATCAATCACATGCACATCAGTTTTCATAGTGATTACCCTGCAGCCTTCCGCTCATCTCATTATAGACTGCCTAATTAAGGAGACTTCCTCCTTCTTATTGTGTCTGTGTGTGTGTATTTGTGTGTGTTCCAGTGATTCACAGTTTGGTAATGAGTCAGTGACCCGCCTTGATTACCTCTGCTCTCGCATCTGTGTGCTCGAGTATGTGCACTGACCTGCAGCGAAGAGCATGAAGGCGACCGGTGTGTAGAACCACCGTCTTGTCCCAATGCCCACGGCAACTAGGGCAACGAGGAATGACATCAGCACCAGTGCTCCGCCCCCTAGCAACAGGGCCAGTGTGACAACCTGCCAGTCTGGGAACAGAGGAGTGTGAGGCAAGAAAAAAAGAAAGGTAAATACAACGACACGAAAAGAACACTGGTAAGATTAAAATAAGTAAACTGAACTTTATAGAGAGGGTTCATGAATAAATGCAGAAAGCATACCAGGGCTGAAAATGAAATGCACAAGATCTTGGTTGGGACCTGAGAGAAAAGACACAGCCGTATGAGACAGGTCTATTAGTTTATCTGACACTTTTTAAATAGATAATTCTCAGTCAGTGGGATGATGGTGAGGGTGGGATGAATACATAATGAAAAGATGGATGGAGAGTATGATTTGCTCCGCCCCACCCTTGAGTCAGCACCTTGTTGTCAATCAACATGTCCTCATCTGGTCCACCAGCTGCAGCTCATCAGCCTGATTTATTTAGACCACTCACAAACTCACCTCAGTGCCAGATTTTGCTTCAGTCAATCATACAGTACATTGTGGTACTGGTTCCCAACCACTGGGCCGTGGCACACTAGTGTACCGTGGGAGATCATTGGGTAAAAAGGTAAATATTAACTACATTCACAAACAAGAGAAAAATGAATGTCAAAAGCAGGTGTTAGTTAAAAAAAATGTTTTTATCATTTTCTACGCCATTGGAAAAACATGGGTATTGCAGTGAAAAGGCAGAAATATAACAATAATATAAACAAATTATACAATTTAGAAATCTTTGGCCTAATTAAAAAGCTGAACGGTCTGCATCCGGCCTTAGTTTGCCCATGCCTGGACTAGAATATGAAATTCCTTTTCAGTTGAGGTAAAAATAAAGAAATCCATGAAAGTGTTGACCTTTAGAAAAAACAAAGAAGCAGGAAAAATAATGGAGGGAGCTGAAGTGAGATAAATTCAGGGTTGGAGTCAACAAGGTGGAGACACAGGTAAAGTGGAGAAAAGGCTGTGGACTCATGTTACACAGACAAAGAGAGGGCAGCATTAAAAGAGATACCAAAAATGTGGAGGGGGTGAGGACGAAAGGACGCTGAATGAAAGTAATGAAGACAGAAAGCACTTAGTACCTCAGCTGGATTAAGAGCTTCACTGGCACAGAGTCAAAAAGCCTACATTTACAACTGTAGCTACACAAACATGCACTTGTTGACTGTGGTTGATATTTGAAGTGTTACTAGTCATTGACTAAACCTACTCTAACCTAACACTGACGACACAGATCTCTTGCAAAACTCTTAATTATCTGTTCTCCCAAATGTCCTCAGAAAATGGACAATGAACAGATGATTAAGAGTTTTGAGAATATTTTTTTAATATTAGCAGAGAGCATTAGAGAGACATATTTGTAGATACAGTCAGAGCATCCCCCTTTATCTCATGGGTAAACTGAGACTTCTCCCAAATGTCCTCAGAAAATGGACAATGAACAGATGATTAAGAGTTTTGAGAATATTTTTTTAATATTAGCAGAGAGCATTAGAGAGACATATTTGTAGATATAGTCAGAGCATCCCCCTTTATCTCATGGGTAAACTGACATTTACTCTGCTAATGTTGGTACAAATGCTAATGAAAGATGGATGGTGGGAAACAGTGGGAGATGAGAGATGAAATGAAAATGGGGGGGGGGGGGTGATCAAATAGAAAATTAAAGATGGGTGGGAAGATAAAATTAAAATCAAATTCACGTTGTATTAATGCAAGTGTCGCAAAAATGTTAGCAGGGTTCGGTCAGCGTCATAAAGGATGAAATATTACATGAAAATCAATATACAGTCCGCACATTATGAATGTGAAAAACATTTTTTTTACCAAGTCCTCACTTCTTTAGCTTTATATTTGAGACATTTTCCTACTACTTCTGGCTAATTTTTATTTCAAGGTACTTAAAGGCACAACATTCATTCATGTCAAGGCTACTTTAACTGCTAGCTTAGCCAGCATTTGGCTAATCTCACATAGCAATCCTCAGTTCTAAATGTCTTTGCAGCAAGACCACGGGCAATATTTTGACTAGGACAACAAGGCCTGTAACCAGTAAACAGATAAACAACAACAAAAATAAACAATGAAAACCAATACAGAGTGAGTCAAATTCTAAAACAAAGCTAAAAGATAACCAACACACGGTGAAACCTATGGAAAAAGAAACTGAAACTACAAAACAATATTATAAAATGCATAAATAAATATGACTAGAGAATTTAAAATAGTATCAGAGAAAATGACTTCCATGTCAGCCTGATCGTTTCAGGGCTGCAGCATCGGCGTTTACGTCCAAATTCATGGAAGTGTTTGTTAAAAGTGTAAAATTAAAAGCAGTGTAAAGGGTTATGAACAGCAGCTGGATGATGTGGGAACAGCGTTAAAGGTTTGCTCCCATGACAGTCCCTGTCCGTCTGTCTGCCTCTTCACTCCCTTCATTCCCCCCTGTTATAAATACTGCAGGTCGTGTGTCTAAGGAGATTTCACAGAGAGGCGTGAGGAGGAAGACAGAAAGAGGTTTGACCCGTGAAAAAAGAAAAGAAAAATGGATTTGGAGAGGACTGAGGAGGAGACAGAGGAGGAGGAGAAGAAGCAAGAAGAGGAGGAGGACAGGGAGAAGGTGGAGAAAGAAGAGGAGAAGTGCTAAAATGATTTACATTAACAATGTAGCCATAATGGCCTCAGCAGGAGGAGGAAGTGAAAGTGGGCGACAGAAAGGAGGAAAACAATAATGAATTAATAAACGACCAAGTCCTCACTTCTTTAGCTTTATAAAACAAAACTAATATATATAACTAATATAATACAAAAGAAGGAATGTAGAACTAATGACAAGAGGACAGGGAAATGATAGAAAAGAGCCAGAGCTGGAGAATCCAGCCAATCGACAGCCTAAAACCCATCTGCTCTGAAGGTCAGGCCAATGACAAAGCTGTTAGCAGAGGAAAAGAC
Organism: Cynoglossus semilaevis; assembly: GCF_000523025.1. NCBI lineage: Eukaryota > Metazoa > Chordata > Actinopteri > Pleuronectiformes > Cynoglossidae > Cynoglossus > Cynoglossus semilaevis. The sequence goes on from NC_024320.1 coordinate 8,003,646, forward strand.
ACAACGAGGAGGAAGAGTGTCAGACACAGGGAGGAATGGAATAAGAACAGGCTCTCCCAGAAAGACGAGGACAGAGGTAGAACATACAGAGGAACAGGATCCAGGTCCACCCTCTGAATGTGGACCAGGTACCAGGTGTGGTCCATGGAGAGCCTTTTGTAGGCTGAGATTTATTTTATTAGTTTTTTTGGATATAGAATTTGAGAATAAAAAAATATTTAAATTACATGTTCCCATCATTCCTAAAATGTAACCTTTTCAATAATAATAGTTAGATAGACAGATAGACAGACAGACAGATAGACAGACAGATAGACAGACAGATAGAGAGACAGATAGACAGACAGACAGACAGATAGACACACAGACAGACAGATAGATAGACAGACACACAGACACACAAACACACAAACAGACAGATATACAGACAGATAGACAGACAGATAGACAGATAGACAGACAGACAGACAGATAGACAGATAGACAGACAGATAGACACACAGACAGACAGATAGATAGACAGACAGACAGACAGACAGAAAGATAGACAGACAGACAGACAGACAGAGAGACAGACCGACAGATAGACAGACAGAAGTCTCCTGAGACCAGGTGGAGACATGCAACAACAGAGAAATCCAAATGTAACATGAAATATTAAGTTTTTTTCAGTGGAGCTTGTCCAGAAATAGGTCTCTTCAGTAAGTCAGCCTCTCACTGATACACACACATACACACACTCACACACAAAGTACCATACTGCTCCATTTTGTCCCAGTTAGAAAGAAGCTACTGCACCTATATAATACTGTAGCTACACAGATAGAGAGTCGGACAATGTGATATTCTGCCAGAATGAATTTTGGATATAGAATTTGAGAATAAAAAAATATTTAAATTACATGTTCCCATCATTCCTAAAATGTAACCTTTTCAATAATAATAGTCAGATAGACAGACAGACAGACAGACAGACAGAAAGATAGACAGACAGACAGACAGACAGAGAGACAGACCGACAGATAGACAGACAGAAGTCTCCTGAGACCAGGTGGAGACATGCAACAACAGAGAAATCCAAATGTAACATGAAATATTAAGTTTTTTTCAGTGGAGCTTGTCCAGAAATAGGTCTCTTCAGTAAGTCAGCCTCTCACTGATACACACACATACACACACTCACACACAAAGTACCATACTGCTCCATTTTGTCCCAGTTAGAAAGAAGCTACTGCACCTATATAATACTGTAGCTACACAGATAGAGAGTCAGACAATGTGATATTCTGCCAGAATGCAGGAACTGAACTGTGTGCACTGAAGGATGAGTTAGCAAGACTTTGTAAAACTAACAAACCATACAATCAACCTTTTATAGAACACTGGTCGCTGGTGTGTTTACTTTGTGTCTTTTCCTCTCTTTTGCCAGTAGTTGGGACATTATGGATGGAAATGGTTCACTTAATTCTGCCCATTCTTCCAGAAGTAGCCTGACGTCCACCATTGTTGTTATTGTGTGGTGTTGAGCAGGGCTGACTGGGCCAAACCGTTACAGGGGCGGGGCTGACAGCATCATCTCACCCTGTTCTGGACACAGAACCAGAGTTCTTAAACTATACTAGCGCGCTTTAGCTTGGTTTAGCATGCGGACCAAAGGGGGACAGGGGAGGGGGGTGACTGAGTGAGTGTGCCCTAAAAGAGAGACAACTAACTGTTAGCTACAGGAATGGAAATGTTAGCTTTAAGTTAAAAAGTTAATCATAAACATTTGGGATGAAAATCAATTATGAGCCTTCTGCATGTGTGGTTTCTGAATGATGTAACATCTCACATGTTCACAAATAAATGGTAGTTTAAATTCTTCAGAGAATATAAACATAAAATAAACACTACAAGTTCAAAATTAATTTAAATTTAAAGCAAAAAAGTGTCCAAAAATGATTACTTCTCTTAGCCTTAAATAAATATAGAGAAAACAATATATACAATATATAGTATACAGTAATATATATAGCTAATTATCAATGCTCTAACACAACAGCCAGTGATCAACATAACGAGCTTAGAGATAACAAAACTTTTGATAAATAAAATCAAGATAAAATGTGCTGATCCACACAGTTGTTAGGTGTGAGTCACAGCTGTCAATGTCAGACATGAAGAAGAACTTATCATGACTTTGTGTGGTAACTGAGGCTGTCAATGTGTCAGTGAGATGGATGGATGGGTGAAAAGTTAATGTTAACTTTCCTTAGGCCACTGTGTGTGTGTGTGTGTGTGTGTTGTGATAGATGGATGGATGGTTGATGGATGGATGGGTGGATGGGTGGATGGATAGATGGGTGGATGGGTGGATAGATGGATGGATGGATGGATGGTGACACGCCCCTCTTCTCTCCTCTCCTCCCTCCCTGGTACCTGAGGGCAGCGTGCTGCTGCACTGCCACTGGTCGTTCCTCGTCGGTTTCCAGCAGGACTCCCACAGGGATAAATAGTACTGGTCGTCGGCCGTAACCCAGGCAGGACTCATCACGGCGCCCACGTCCAGACACAGCGCCAGAAACACGCACACGAGCCCCACCAGCTTGAGCGGCGTAAGCGGCGAGCCAGGCGCATCCTCCCCGGTCTCGGTGACAGCGGAGGACATACTGGTCGTGGAGGAATTGGAACCTGGACCTGTGTGTGTGTGTGTTGTGGGCGAGCCTTCTTCACGGTGTCTGCATGTGCGCGGAGGTCCGGAGTGAGCTGCAGACGTCTGCGCCGGCGGCTGCTGCACTCACGTTCCGCTTTTCATCACCGTTGCCGCCCGGCGCAGCACATCCCTGCGTTTACAGTACTGACGTCAAAGGCTCCCAGGGCTCTGCAGGTGCAACAGGGTCCTAGACAAACCACAGGGAAGGAGGGGGGAGGAATGAAAGAAGGGTGGGACGGAGGAAGAAATGGAGAGAAAAGTGTTCAGCAGATCCTGGGTCCTGTAAAGGTCAGGAAGTAAAGAAGGGAGTAGTGAAGAGGTCTCAGACACAACGAACAGAAGTAAAAAAAAACAGATTCAGAAGATGGAGCGTGTAAGAGACAAGTCAAAGGAAAGAAGGAAGAAAGAGGAGGGGGCTGTTTAGGAATATTTCTGACCTGCTCAACTACTTTCTTTTTTATCTTCATTTCTTTCTGCCTGTCCTTTCCTTCCCCTCTTATTTCCTCCCTCAGTTTTACACAGGTAATGAATAAAGCCGGACGTCAGCAGTTAATCCTGATACATTGACTTGAGGTTTTTTTCCTTGAAATCCTTGTAACACGAGCAGCTGCCGAGCTCATCTCCAGGACCGTCACATACACAGCCATGGAAATTTCCTCTCTGGGCTGACGAGGTGCCAAGTGCAGGAACAGCACAGATAATGGAGAAGCCTATTCCCCCCCCCCCCCTCACCCCCCATCATTGCCTGCTGAAGGAGTCATTAGCTGTTGAATGTATTGATTGTAGCAGAGCAGACCTCATTAATGGATGCACGAACAGACATACTGATGAATTTCTCTCCTTGTAAATGTGGAAGAGGATCCATGAAAGTGAGAGGTACAAAGAACAGGCCTCACCTGACATTCGACACAGTCATCCCTGAATAAACAGGCCTCACACAGGGTAAAACACACAACTGTGATCAGTCTACAGTCCCTCACAATCACTTTGTCAGCTTGTCAGTCGTACGACACATCTGACCAGAGGATGACGCCTCCAGTAGGTGACATGAAGCTACTGCAGTGCTCATAATAACGACAATATCGACTGCATTAACACAATTAGTGAATGGAGGGTGGACTAACTGGATAACCAGTGTGAATCATTCTGCCCCTGTGATAAAATTAGGGATGTCCGATAATATCAGCTGACCAATATTAGCATATAATGCAATATCTGTAGGAATCGTTATCATAATACCGCAATGCCTGGGTTTCGCCAAATGATGTGTGCCCTAAAAATAGTTTTGGGGATAAACGGTTGTATATTAAAATGAAAGTCACTAGATGGCAGCATTGCAGCTCATTTAATTAATCGAATACTACAGTGGTTTGTAAAGATAAATAAATAAATATTACCAGGCTTATATCGGTATTGGTTGATATGGGAAATGGAAATTGGGGTTGGGAAATAGCGGCATATTGGATATCGTCAAAAAGTTAATATCAGACATCCTTAGTTAAAATTTTAATCAGATTTATCCCGAGAAATTGATTAACGTGATTAACCAGTTATTTCAGCTGCCCTAATTTTGGGATGATTTGTAATATTTTTTTCCACTCTGTTACATCTAAGTTGTTTCTTAGTTATTTATTTTCTTAAAATTCCTTTTTTGTAATTATTTTATTTTTTACTTTATTTGTTTTTGTTTGTAAATGGGGTGTGTACAGAAAGTTGAAATACAGTAGTAGAATACGTGCAAAACGCCATCTACTGAGGTCACTGAAGGAGACGACAATAAATTAAATTGTCTTCACACTGGTAGGGTTTTCTTTAACATATTTTTGTCAGCCTCAGAGCCTTTTACATTTCATTCACATTCACCTAAGGATAAATTAAATACATTTGATTTCTGTATTTTTCATGCTTTCAGACATTTGACTGAGAACAATGTCCTAACATTTACAGACAAATCCTCTTCTTTATAATAGACTGCTATATTTCCAATCTTACTTAACATACAGAACTTAGAGTGTGGTCGAGCACCAGTTGGATCCACCTCCTGTGTGTAGATACCGTGGTTGTTGTTTTGGGTTAAAGCCATGTCCATAGTCCCAGATGATCACTGTGATGACTGGACCGACTGCTTCATCTGACACACACACACACAGACATTTGAAAATGAAAGTTAATGTTTCCTGGTACAAATATAAGTTTGTCACATTGTCATACAGTATGATTGTGCTAAACATTTAGTTTTAATCCACTTCTTGCCCAAGTTTCACGATTCAGTGTCTGTTTCACAGTTTTTGCTTCATATAAGTTGGAAACGGTGATTTGTCAACTAACAACCAACTCCTCCAGGAAGATGAGCTACATGGAGTGACCACTGATACAAGGATATGGCAGCCATAGTAGTGGACGGCTAAAAATACCACTGACTGTAAATACTTTAAACCCATCTATGCCTCAAGGTATAGTTTAAAATTAGTTCTCCCTAAAACAATTTTTGGAGAAAAAAACGAATGAAAACACTTCAATAAATGTATTTGTTCAAGAAGTCCAACCTGTTTCTTTGTTTTGACCTTGAATTAGATTTAGATTTACAATTATTTTATTTTATTTCAAAATATTGCAGCTAGTTTGTCCTGGTGCCTTGTCCTCTCATGTATACCCTTATTTATTTGCTTTATTTAAACCCATATTTTTCTTACTTCAGTAGACTTGAGGCAGACATGATATCTGCTACACTATGGAACCACAACTCATTAAACTGCAAAGTCATATAAAAACAGGGTATTTTGTCCAAATGTCTTATTGGCTCCACCAATACTACTTTACTTTACTGTACTTTATATTACATTACATTACAATACATTTAGCTTTTATCCAAAGCGATTAACAATTTGAGTTAGTCAATCAACAATCAAGCATACAACAACATATAAAACAACATAACATAACAAACATAAATAATAAATAGTAATAAATAATTATCCATCCATCCAACCATTTTCATCCGCTTATCCGTTACCGGGTCGCGGGGACAGCAGTCGCCACCCAAATCACATTGCACCGTATCAACCCCCCAAACCTTCCTGTGGGTGGTGAGTCCACTGGAAGGTACCAACCGCCCTAACCTGGATTTGAACTTGCCCAGGAGGTGAACCCTGGGGTTCCACACCAATGACAGAGACATTGCCTCTATAAATAATTATATATATTTTTATTCTTTACTATGGATGGCTTCATACGAGATCCAATACTCAGGATTGGTCCGATACTGGTAAAAATGTCAGTATTGAACATGAATAAAAAATGAAAACAACTATAGGCCGCCTGATCTGATATCTAAACCCAAATGCTCAATCTAACTCTGCATGACATGCAGCAAACTGATTGAACGGACTGAATTCAGTACCTCCAAGTTGCAGTATCGGTATTAGCTTTAGCTTTACAGACCTGTGAAGTGATATGTGCCTCCAACATGAAGAGCCTGGTGTCACTTGAAGACTTCAGGACCACCTGACATGGAAACTGTCCAACACGGTCAGCTTGGAACCAGATTGGGATTTCTACACTTTCACAATCTGTGAAAAAACATCAAGGACAATAAGGCAGACCTGGACAATAACAGTAGAGGATTGAATTAATATATACATCCAACATATTATAGGGTTTACCTGAAGGATTTTCCCATGGTACATTTGTCTCCTCCGTTACAGGAATTTCAACAGTACTGGGTAATCTGAAGTACTGTGGCATAGTAACACGAATGTTATAGGTTATTACTTTGTAGTCTTCTGTAATTTCTCTTGTTCGCTGGGCCTGAAACCAAACAAGGGGTAAACCAAAATTATGTTCAACCATCATAAGGTTTATTTTTATCTTCAAACATTGCATAAACTTGGAACCAGGGATGTAACGATGGCTCCTGAATCTGTTAAAAATCAATATAAATGTGCGACAATTTGCATCGGTTGAAATAAAAAAAACGAATCGTGCATCACAAGCAGCACACCGATAAAAGGGGTAACGATGGCTCCTGAATCTGTTAAAAATCAATATAAATGTGCGACAATTTGCATCGGTTGAAATAAAAAAAACGACTCGTGCATCAAGGTGTAAGGAGTAAGCTGTGTTCACTGGTCATACCATGAGACTCCATACGCTAATACAGCAGGTGGCGATATGCGTTTAAAAATGTGTAAAAAAGTGAGTTAAAAACTGCCAATAAACCAGGACGTCAGGTCCCTCCGTATGTAGTCTTCTGTAATTTCTCTTGTTCGCTGGGCCTGAAACCAAACAAGGGGTAAACCAAAATTATGTTCAACCATCATAAGGTTTATTTTTATCTGCAAACATTGCATAAACTTGGAACCAGGGATGTAACGATGGCTCCTGAATCTGTTAAAAATCAATATAAATGTGCGACAATTTGCATCGGTTGAAATAAAAAAAACGAATCGTGCATCACAAGCAGCACACCGATAAAAGGGCTGAGAGGGAATGAATGATAACAACAGAATACTCTGTATTATTTGATAAATATTTATGACAAATATATTGAAAAATAAGTCATTAGTTCTGATACTAGTTACACCAATAGAGAAGGCCTTGCTGGCCTCGTGTACGCCACTGAATGTTTGTTTTGTACCAAAAGACCATATGTTCCCGTTGCAAATGCTTCTGGGTATTTTAAAGTTCACCCTGTGATGGCTAAGGCAAAAACCCATCTCCTTGTGTTTACCCACCTCTCGTTTAAAAAGCTTGCTGACCGTGCTCGCTCTCACACTGCTGCTATACAACGTTTGTGTCAGCAGCCTCCTCCTTTGCTCCTCGACGCTCATGCTCAGCTGACCCCAGATGGCCAGGGCACGCTCCCAGGCCATATTGACCAGCGGCACACACAAAAGCCCCTCCCACACCTGATCCACCAGGCAACAGAAGCCTACAACTGATACAAACAGACATAATTAACAGCAGAGAAAATCTTTAGACATATGATCATATTTATCAACTTTGATTAAATACACAAATAAAACTAGTTTCTGGATGTAATAGATGCAGCAGACTGAAGTCAGGCTGTTTTCTGATTAAAGTGTTGGGGCTTTGTTTCCTAGTCTAAATCTGAGCATAAATAATTAACTGAAAATGATGCTGTTATTTTTGTCAGCGGCAGAGCTTGGAGCTAATTTTATGGCATTTCTAGCACTACAATATTTTATGTCCTTTACTTTTCATCAGTAATAACATGTGAAAACAACATTTTGCCAATTATTGTAAAATATGAGCAAAGTGGTGCCCCCAACAGGTAGCCACCCAGGATCATAGTGAAAAGAAATTGCTTAATAAAAGGAGACAAGGGCATAATATTAACATTAATTATTCATGTTAAAGTGTATTTTCAAATGTTAGTGAAACATGAAAATGATTCAAAATTCAGGGTTTTATGACTTAATTTAATTCTTAATGATTTAACCCAGTACATTTTGCTATGCTGCCATTGTAAAATTAAGCACTAACAAAAACTTGAGAAACCCTGTTAGCATTGAGATGAAATGGATCAAAACATTTGTCAACAAAAAGTATGAGAATATCCTAGAAATTCCTTATTAAGAAACACAAACGAGACAAACTGCTTGCCAATATCCAGAAGACAAAGATATTTTCTGAAAAATGTTCCTACCAGAGCTGTTGGGAATGGAAACAATGTCAGAACTGGGTTTGAACTTGACAGGAGATGGAAGTGGAAAGCACGCTGAGGTCTTCACCATATGGACCATGTCACCCACCTGATAGGCCACACACACCAACACACGCACATTAGTCATTACTCATCATTATTTAATTAATTAATTAAATAAGCATGATGTCAACTTTATTATATATCTGAGGGAAAACACGTCAACAGATCCATAGAAAACCCTCGGAGGGAAAACAAAAAGGTAATGGGAGAAGATATACCACGTGTACATATTTTGGTGACAGTAAAATGGAAAATCATCAACTTCACCGAACCTAAAACACATTTCTCTCGCACAGAATATTGTATTCTGTACACAAAATACTGCAAGTTCAGCAGTTTTACAGGAGAATTCATTCTGAGAGATCCTCTGTGGTAAAAAAAACGAAGAGAAAGCTAAAAACCCAGGAAACAGAGGCTCACTGACCTGCGGGCAAACCAGCAGGACTGAGCAGTATTTGACGCCAGTGGAGAAGGGCAGGTAATGGATGTTCAGGATGAACGTCTGTCTTGGTTTCAGACTCACTGTTCTCACTGCACTAAAGAACTCTTTACCTCCAACATCTAAGGAAACAAACAAATGTATTGTAACTTGAAACCATCGAGTGTCAAACACCGTAGAGACCCCAAATGTAGCTGAACACAGTGATCCTGTTACAAAAATGAACCTTGTAGTTTTGAATGACAAAATGATCATTTGAGGATCCCCCAGACCCCCCTGGTTCAGTCTGCTCCTGCTCCTAAATCTAAAGTACAGGGGGTCCTCTGCTTACGTCCAAGTTCAGTTTCTAGTGTGGTCAATTTAGTGTCTCACATACTGTACATCAGTACCTATGTCACTCACCTACGCTAACACAGTAGTAACATCATCATCTAGGACATTGACACAATCCAGTCTTCTGCGTATAGCACCGCATGATGACATACTCGTCCATTAATCCCATACGTTGAAATGATGGAACAAGACTTTCCTATTAAACCTATGGGAGATGGCGACGTAACCACAAAAGGCTGTAAGTCAAGCACGTCGTAAACTGAGGACCTCCTGGATATATTCTTCAGTTTCAAGTTTTCACTCATTCACATTCTCATACGAGTGAGAACTTGAAACTGAAGTCCCACACGAGCATGGCCTTTGAAATGATTTTACTTACTCTGAGCTGAATTCCGTCCCTCGGTGACTTCCCCACAGCTGTCTGTTACCACTTTCTCTGGCCTGAAACAAAGAACATTTTCATATTTACCTTATTCACAAAAGGAAACTGGTTCAGTCTGGTTCAGATGTGGAGAAGACACTTGATTGTTTGAACAAACCACAGTTCAAGACAACTGGACAATTGACTTAATGAAATAGGAGGTTTAAAAGTTTGGTTGCCATTCAATGGAAGTGGAACATTAACTGAGAGTTTCCCTACTTAATACAAGTTTGAGTTTGCATTCAGAAATGTGGTCAATAAAATGCAGAGACAAAGAGTTTAATATGTATGTGGTGTTACTTTGATCTGAAAGAGGTCCGCTGAATGATGTGTTTCTTTTCAGGCTCCAGTGGGTTATATGTGGATTCCACCAGCACCACCCTTAACACAGCAGAGATTGTTTTTATTAATGGCATTCAAAACAAAACAGTGAATAATGCATTTTATTGTCAGACTGCCAAAAAGCATCAGAGGCCTTTTCAAAAATGTAAGCTTTTTTGGTTCAGAAGTAATTTATCGACCTTTTCAACCCAATAGAATGCCATCTCCACCTAAAGGGAAATTCAGATGGAAATTCAAATATATTCCTGACATTAACCAGTGCAATAGTGCATTTTTATTCAGATTGACAGACCTTGTAGACATGATAAAAGAATGACGGCACACAGAGGAAGAATGCATTTTTGGTTCCCTGCAGGTGGATAATTTAAGTTTGGCTTTTTATTTTATTTCATTTTTTTAATGCAATCTTGGCTTTTTATTTTATTTCATTTTTTTTAATGTAATCTTCAGCATCTTATTTTCAGACTTTAAAATGGTCAAAATGTTTTTGTTGTATACAGAAAAAAATTGTAGTTTGAAGTGGAGAACAATTGTGAGTTGGCTGACACACTTGAATAAACACACGAGAACAATTGTGAGTTGGCTGACACACCTGCTAATAAAGGCTAAACTGACTGGATAGAGGTTTTTAGATAAACACCTACCTGAACTTAGCTTCCTTACTGAAAGGATTAGCGATGGATAGCTGGATGACTCTTAGCTCATAGCATGGAGACATGTGTTTAACTGTGCTCTGCAGAAACACAAGAGGAAACAGTATTAACCACCCTGACAATGAAATGGATGCATTAAATGTGTTTCTGTACTCCATGTCTCTCATGTACCCTTGTGGTGTGGGTAAAGGGGATGTGGGGGGCAGTTAGTGGTTCTGCCATGGTCTGTGGTACTCACTGTGGGTGTGATGTGACTGACATTAGCTTTCAGACTAAAAGCCAGAGTGGTGGCAAGTTCACCAAAAGCAGGACTGGAGATGAGCAGCAAGACTGCCTCCATGGGCTGCATGAAGAAGCAGCGATACCGAATGGTCAGTTCAGCGCCTGTCCTGTAATGAAACAACATACAGCAACAAGCTAGCTGATAGCTGGTGGCCAACTCCCCACAGTAAAATCTTGTAAAACTCATACTGTACAGTATCTTATACTGTATTTTTTGACTGGTCAGACAGACATAGCAGCATTATTACAGATGCTAACTGTCACTCACATTTGAGCAAATGTTTACATTTGCACACGCTGCAGGAGCCCCGTCTCTGGTAACAGTATCACCCTGAATGATTGACAAGTTCTCACTTACTTTGGAAGAACGGAGACAGCGGATCCATCAGTGAGGGAGAAAAGATAAGCATTCTCTCCTAAAAGGAACGTCTGGTATCTCTTTGGATGAGAGGAGGGAGTTCTCAGTCGAACCTGCAGGTGTCACAACAGACAGACAGGGAAGGAAAGATACAATAAGACATAGACAGGCAGACAGACAGACAAAAACATCAGGTTTATTACCAGGAAACAACCATTATCAGTCATCAAGAAATGTTTATTTGCTCCTGAAAATATGAAGCTTTAGCCACATTTGTGTTTCTTATTCAATTACTTTGATTCCCTTGTACAATATTTGTATATATTTGTGCTTGCACTGCTAAATTGTTTTGTGAGTGTTTGTGTTACCTTCTTGCTGAATGTGCTGTGCAGGCTTCCTGTCAGTGTGATGGTTTGCATTGGCAGGTACTGAGGCAGCTTCTCATACAGGTGAACACACAGCATTAATATCTGCACTGGATTAGGATCAGACAGATCTGTGGGCTGGGAACACACACACACACACATGTGCAGTCTGACAAAGCCATGATGATTTATAATATACAGTAGCTAATCATAATCATCTAACTGCACTGAATTATAAGATCAGTAACTGGTAATTGTCTGTCAAAGCTTTTAGACGGATTCTATGTAGATGTTAATTATTAAAGAGCACATGTCGTGAAGGTAATTCATCACATAGGTTAAATATTCATGGACATCATAGTCCACGTACCTGGACGTGGACTGTGATAAATTCAGTCAAGTGACGCAGGAATTCTAGAATCACGGAACAGTTTCTACTTCATAGAATGAAACCAGATTAGACCAGGCTTATCTCCACCTGTCATCCCTGTGTTTACCTGTATATCAATGTTGAGGGAAAGTGCAGTTAAGCACTGGACCACTATGATGTTGTTGTGGAGAATCTGCTCCAGAGTGTTGGGTGTGGTGTACATCCTCTTAAAGTGGCTGGAGATCTGGGTAGAAACACAGATGCTTACTAACTTACATTCAGTCCATATCCATATCTATCTACCTGTACAGAGTATGTGACATGAACTGGTCCACTTAATGTTATGAAAATAGATTACAACCTCCTGACGTAACCCACCAGGTACGGACAGTAGGCTGCAAGCAGCGCAGCGAGCACAAGTCCATCAGAGAAGTCCAGGTCAAAATTCACTATCCATCGTGCCATGGGAGTGGAACCTGTCAACAAATCAATTATTTGAATGTTTTTATTGAATTTGTTGAATTATAACATTCAGGATAAAAAGTTTAGGAAAATAACAATAATATAAAAATCCTCAGATGTTAATTACTTATCATAATAACCAGGAAGTCTCTCAAAATACAATATAAATGGCTGTCAAAGATTTGTTTTATTTTTTTACATTATTACAATGTATATTAGGTAAAAATATATTATAATAGTTATATAAATAAGATTAATAAATGGCTGTCAAAGATTTGTTTTATGGTATTATAATAGTTATATAAATAAGATTCAAAATACAGGTAACAATATTTACTGAAACACTGGCATAAAAGCATAATTGAGAATTCATAAACATAGTTGTGAAAATGTTCACAAAGCTGATGAATACATCGTCACACAATCTTGAAAAAAAAGGCTGACTTGTGTAAATGTATGTGGCGTCTGTGACCTACCTGCTCCACAAAAGGTTTGTCTCATGCTCTGGTAGTGTTCGTTGAGCCATGAGAGCAGCAGCAGCTCATTGGGTGAATAGACATTACTGGCCACGGACTTTGAGTTGATGGAGAGGACGCCATCTCCCTGGTTAGGAACTGTGCTCTGACCACTCTTGGACACACGCCGAAGCACTGACACCTATTTGTACGTTTGCATGAGAATATTTAATATCAATAATAGCATCAATAACAGTAACAGTTTACTGAGAAAAGTGTCATAAAAGTCTAAATTTAGAGCACACGTTTTTCATCATTGGAGAATGTGAGGAATGCAAACAGTTTATATCAATACAAGGTAGAACAACAAATGTCACGAATTTGGTTATATTAATTACAAATCTGTGTCTGAAAAGACAAAGGAAAAGAAAAAAATTCTTACTTTATAAATTTGCAGCAGCACGTCAGTCCAGGAGCGTTTGCTCAAAGACTCGTACCCTACATTACCGTAGGACAGACCATTGTCGTCTTTTTTTGACTGAGGGATAAAGAGACACACATGGTGCACAGAGCCGTAAATGTATTATGAGTTTGAAGGATAGCATTAAAATAATTAGAGAAAAAAGCATTTGCATTTAATATCAGGAAGTCGTACCTTTAGGCGACAACAGTGTTTGAACTCCTGTGCATCCAGCAAGTACTCAGGTCTGATGTGCTTCACACAGGCTCCCTTCCCCCTACACACAACAGTTCATAGGTCATTCAAGTCCCTTCCCTTCAAATAAGCTTCACTGTAAATGTAGTAATATTGACTACTGCAGTTACAGAAAGTGGACAAATACCTGAGAAAAGCTAGGACAGCCTCGTGCTGCTGCAGCACCTGATCAATACGTTGCTGTTTATCATTAGAAATAACTTCACAGTAAGGAATTCCTGGAATCTTTTCACCTATCAGGTGCTGTAGCATGTCCAGAACAGACCTAAAGAAAAGGACGTTTAGAGAGAACATCAGAGCAGATAGAGCTACATTCACGAAAAGCATCGTTATTGATCACTGTCCTGAAGTATTACTGGGATAATGGATGGATGATAGATAGACAGACGGACAGATAGATAAATAGGAAAGTGAAATAGGAAAGTGAACTCCTTGTCATTGTGACACAGCACACCACTGCACACAACCAAATGTGACCTCTGTTTTTAACCCATCATCACTGCCCCTAGCAGATATATGGATGGATGATAGATAGATGGATGTTAGATGGATGGACAGATGGATGGATAGATAGATAGTGTTGCTGATGTCCATTTCAATTTTTATTTTATTTTGTTTCAACTGGAAACTCAAAGGAAAAGCAGCAAAAATTCACGGGTGTTCTCACCTGCAGTCTTTATTTTGGGTGACACGGTAAGTCCGACCTCTGGTCTCCTGGGTTTGTGCTTTCAACACAATTCTACAAAAAGAGAGAGTGAACTGACAAAGTTTGTAACAAGGCAAACCAAACAGAGCCACAAAGCTAAATGATGAGCAGCTGATTCGAACCTCCTGAGTGTGTGTGGTACAGAGATGGGATGTGGTCCATTTGGCCAACCAAAGAGACTAAACCACCTTTCCACAGCTAACAGCACAGTCTGGTAATAAAGTCCTTCTTCTGAATCAGCTGCAGGAAATTCCGGCACGCTGAAGTTGAGTGGAGTGCGTTCAGTTGAAGAGACTTCTTCATCTCTGCTGTTTTGACCACTTAAACTGCCACTTTCTGGAAAAGACCCTGATGAGAAACATACACACTGTTGGCAAACATACATCAACTGACTAAAAGGTAGTGTAGACGTTCATCTGTTCATCTTTGAGCTATAATCGACCTATGTTGGGTTTTTTTCACAACTTCTGTGCTAACTATTCTGTTTGCTCATTCCAGTTATTTTTGCTGAGTCTGGTTACTGTAGGTTTGCTCATTCCAGTTATTTTTGCTGAAATGTAACTGTCAGCTACAGTAACCAGACTCAACCAAAAATCATCTTTGCCAAACCTCAATAGTCTTCAATCCTTGACTCTGCATCCAACAATATCTTCAATCATAACCTCACAAAACATTCAGGCTCTGCATTTTCTCCACAATAAAATATTAAAAGGTTCAGCACCTGAAGCTGAGGTCTTGTTTGTTCCACTTTCGTGATCAAATGAGGATAAAGATGAAGCCAAACCAGAGAGAGGACTTGGTGTGTGACAACGCTGAAGGACCGCCTCCACTACTGTGGCTCCTGAAGGACAGTCAAAGAAAAGTGAACATGAAGAAGAAATTTGATAATTTGATCTTGAATCTTACATTCAATTACCATGGTTCAAACATTCACATAATAATAGGCATTGCAAGAGCAAGGAAGAGCTGTGGGAAAGAGGCAGTCCAGGTGTAAAGGATGGAGAGGTGTGTCAGTGATGATATATGACAAACAAGGATAGCAGCAGCTTTGGAAAAAAATGGTTTAAAATCAATACAAATGTGTGACAATTTGCATCGGTTACACAACACCATTTCAGTTGGTAATGGTATTTTGCATAGTTCTTACAAATAAAAGAACATTGTCTTGAGCTCATTTTTGTTTCAAAATCTTGATAAAATGAGAAAGAAATTAATCATTTTGTAAAGAATATATTGTCACATTCCTAATGATGATGACCCATTGTTGTTATAAATGTAACATATTACTGCCAATACTGTACCTGTCTTGAGAACTATCTGTTGCTCAGTCCGGTTTCGGGCCATGTAGGGCCAGACTGTCAAAAGACAATTGTCAGTTGTAGCACATGTCGTAACTTGAAACCTGTAGGATAAGAGTGTGAGGGGTTTTATTATTAAGATTAAAAAAATAAACTTTATTCAGTGTTGTCTGAATAACACAGCAGATAATCACGACTTCCTTTACCTCTCATTAAAGTACTGTTCAGTGAATGTGATAGCAGTGCAGAGCGACACAGGAAGAGCTGAGCAGAAGGACACGTTGCAGGTCAAACTAGTCACAGTGGCTTCCTGGTGTTGAAGACTCAGTGAATGCCTCTATAAAAAAAGTTAAATAATCAGGAAAGAAAATGCTTTAAAACTGCGAGAGGCAACACACAGAGACAGAGTTCACCTCAGATATAATGGTTCATTGGTTTGCCAAAACACAACATAAAAAATCAATTTTCATTGCCCTCTAACGGTTAGAGAAATATTTTTTTAACCTAAGACTTTGCTTGTGAAATATCGTAACTCTACCAAAACAATGTTGTTCATTTTAGCTGTTTTAAGGTTCACTTATAGTAATTCATTTAGCTAAATCTAATTAATTTCTTTCCTAAACTTTAAGTCATACTGGTTATGTTTTTTCTCACGTAAAGGCATTTTCTATTAACTTTTTAATGGTACAGCTCAAATTTACCAAGAAACAATTTTGTTCAGTTTTAGAACAAGAATTTAAATTAAATTAAATGTCCCAACAACCTATATAATGGGAGGTAGTGGAGGAGCAAGGAATATATATACAGTCAGTTTATAAATGATGTATATTAACAATACAAAGTAAAGCAGAGTAAGTTTCAGAAATAATTCTGAAAACTAGATATAACCGTACATAATCTTAAACAGGATTAAGCACTAATAGTTAAAGAATATTCAAAACTTTGACACATCAAACAACAGCAATTCTCTGTGACTCTACCTGTTCTTGAGTCAGGACAGAGAGGGAGTTACCCTCAGGGAAGACCACAGAAAGAGGCTGAATCTTTGTCCCATTGTCCAGTTCTACATCGTCCACTTCAGCTAATATCTTTGTTCCACTGCAAACAAAGAAAAGGAAGTCAATGACATTGGTTTCACAAATTAACCACCTGATGGTTAATTAATGGTTAAACCTGATGATTAACTACTGGATTAGTGAATAATTGTTCGTTAAATCACCACAAAAGCAGAAAGTATATGAAAAGGCCAAGAGCACATATAGTATGTTAGTATGAGTGTGTGTGAGTGTGTGAGTGAAAACAAACATTGGATATCCCACAGCCAAAAGGGTGAGTGTCGCTGTAGTACTGCTTTGCAGAGGGACAGGGGGCAGCAGGATCTGAGGAGGGTGGAAGGTGAGACTAAGAGGCCGGACAGTGATGGTGATGTCCAGCTCTCTGTAGGGATGCTGTTCTTCCCCCTTACTCTGACCCTCCTCTTCCAGGTAAAGAAGGAGAGACAGTGGGATTATTCCACCAGGCTCTAGGAGAAAACAAAAACCAAAACACTGTTTAAAACATGTGTCAGAAGTCATTTATTTGTATTTCTAGACCAGTTATAGTACAACCAAAGAATATCGATCCATTTTACATTTACTCCACTGGTTACTGAAAATTCTATTCTAGCCTATTATTCTATTATAATAAGCATTATGATCAATTAAGATTTCTAAATTCTAATTTGACATTTTTTTTGGTTGTTTCTCATTTATTTTGACATAACCTTAAAGATCTTTTGGCTTTGGACATGTAGTAATCCATCATAATGGTCAGATGTCAGAGTGTTTCTAATTACCTAATGGGATAACCTCAGGTGTGATGCTGACTGTTACGCTGACGGACTGTCCAGGCCCCAGACAGCCACTGGATGGACTCGCTGAGCAGAGCGCCTTTTCTCTGCTGCCCTCTACTGGATCCGCTATTGAACTGCACTTAAACCACCAGTTTAAGCGCTTACTGCTGATGCTGCGCCAGCAGATACTCTGTTCGCACACTGCTTTTAGCTCCACTGTCTGAAAGGAACCACAGTCGTAGAGAGGACATGCACGTATGTTAAAAAGTAAAATAAATAAATAAATAAATCGTTAATTTATTTAACACAGAAGGAGGAAAGGAAAGGAAAAAAGAAGGGTCAAAAGGAAGGAACAAGGAAGAACATATGGTAGGATGTCAGGGAGGAAAGTAAGGATGAGGAGTTTAGATGAAAGAAACAACGGAAAGGTGTTAAGAAAGGTGTTAAGAAAGGAAAAAGGGAAATAGGAAGAAGGAAGGAGGGAGGGAAATACAGAAGGGGAAATTGAATACGGAAATAAAAAAGAAGCAATAGATAAGAAAGAAAGACAGACAGACTGGACTCAATACCTTCTGATTCACTAATAACTTGGACTGTACTGTCTGTGGGACTAAGGCATCCATGTGGAACTGTAGGCTGGAGGGAGACATTTCTACTGGGGCACAAACAACTGAAACACAAATAAATAATGTGAGAAAATGTAGCAAAATTATTTTTATGTAGCTACAAACTTTAGACTTTCTATGTAGAAAGTTGAAGTATAAAGTTGTTCAGCTGTCAGTTTCCCCACCTGTGGCCTGTATGCGTAGTGAGTGAGGCACCAACATGCCGACACAGCGGGAATGCTGGACCATGTGTTTCCACGTTAATGCTGACATTGAGGAGGACAGGGATGGAAAAGACGGCGTGGGGGCCGAAGAAGAAGAAGCAGAGAGCCATCTCTCACCGTTACAGATCAGAGGCAGATCAAAGTCGTATCCAGCCACCTGAAGGAAGACATTTATCCTCTTTAATGAAAAGATATCTGCAGTGGCTCAAAAAAGGTCGGAACACCTCTCTACTCTACAGCAGGAGTGAGAGCTGTGACTGGGGGGTGCGTGAGATAAAAAATGTGGTGTGGAGTGTTTCTGTAAGTGGGATTTATCCACATTTCATTATATCTCACACCAAAAATGTATGATTTTGATTGAAATGTAAAAATAATATCTGGACAACTAGGTCCTGACACTTTAACAAGTGTGTTACAACTTCCACAACTGACAGTAAGTTGAAAAATATTTGCTGCTGCAAGACAAGTGGAGACCAAATATTCTGTAGGAATATTAAGCTTGGGTCTGACCTGAGTCGGTGAGAGGACCAGGGAACAGTGTATGCTCTCTTTGCTCTGCACCTCCATGACACTCACTCCTGCCTCCCTTTCTGAAAACAAAAACAAAAATGATAACAGTGAGTACATTCAGAAGTATTTAAATGTCATATCTGTCCCTGTGTATATTTATGGGAACGAATGTTTACTGGTTGACGGATGAGGGAGATGAACAGTGAAGTCTGTGTAACGTGACAGGTCAAAGGTCAGTCGTGCTGCAGCAGAGGAGTGGTTTGTCAGAGTGAAAGGAATCTTCCTCCGAGAACCAGCGTGTACGACAGAAAACTGGAAACGGGGCTGAAAAATAGAAGAGAAAAAAATTGTACAAGAAGACAAGAGCACCAAGGGTCAAAGTAAGATCTGAGACTGACACAGACTTACCACACTGACTTCTACATTTGGAGGCTCCACTGATCCATTCACCCTTAGTTCAATGGACTTCATGTTCCTCATGGATATCTGAAGTCATAACCACACAAATTATTTCTGCATATTTCATATTTCTTTCCATCCTTTTGATCCTTTGTTAATTGATTACTTCTAATCTGATCCCCTAGGTCTACTTACATGTAACTGAGTTATGACGTCTCTTACCTTCACTCTAGTGTCAAACTTAATGACAGAATTGGGGGTAAAGAGGACCTTCAGTGCACTCTGGCCCCCACAGGGAATCACACCCTCCCAGGGACTGACTATCATGCCAGGCAGAGGGCTCAAATCTTGAACCTGCCTCAGACAACCACACAAAGAGAAGGAAACATAAGTGAGCCATACTGCCCCTGTCTCTTTGGTAAGAATCAGCACTGTTCTGTGTGGCAGGGCACCTGGTAGTAGGCGTGGTTCGGTCCAGCGTTGTGAAAAATAGCAGTTCTGACGGATGGCATGTTGAGAGGAACTGACCCAAATATGAGCTGCTTCTCTGATAGCTGGACCTGAGTTGATCCAATCTGTGGGGAGATTAAACAACAGGTAGGATGTATTTGTGTTGTGAAAGATTTGACCAAAGATGTTCTTGAAACATTCAGAGCTAACACATATCGGACTTTTAACTAGCATTCTCTGACTAGCATTTCTTATGGCTAAGTTTCAGCTATTTGTGCTATATATTCTTGGCTTTCTTTAAACTTATCCAGCAGCTTCGAGTGCCCCCCCCCCCCCCCCCCCCCCCCCC
>NC_024320.1:8023679-8063349 GCF_000523025.1 Cynoglossus semilaevis
CCCCCCCCCCCCCTCACCCCCAGGAAAATAAACATCAGTAATGTATTGGGATTGATGGATTGTCAAGATTTCTAGACCCTTTAATCTAAGTTCCCTTTTATAATATTGTGTAAACGTGTTACCACAGAGCTTCTTAAACTACCTTTGCAACACAATGGAGTTGTTGTATGTTGCCATCATGAACACAGAACTCAAAGTCTCCTTCTGCAGGGGAAGTGAAGGAAGGATGCCACACCACCTCACAGTCAAGCTCCTTCTGTGGCTCAACTGTACCTGAAGGGCACACAGAAATGGTCACATTAATATTCCTTTAAAAGGCTGATACTGCAAATAAATAAAAGTAACAAACAGCAGAAAACATATGGTTTTAAGACCAACTTTGGAAGTCAAAAAATTGTTAATCCTAATTGTAAGTCCATAATACCTTAAAATAAAGTTACCAAAGAATCAGATCTAATTTCTGGTATTACTTGTAGGACACACTCTTACTTTCTGCAAATTCAAATGGTCCTCTTGCTGTTGGATTTCAAAATATCTAAGAGACTGTTTTCTTAATTATCTTTTGCCTATAACAATACTTGGGGGCGCTGTTGAGACACTTCTTGAAAAGAAAGTGTACTTTTAGAATAGAGAAAATGGGGATAAGACACACAACTAAAACAACATAGAAGATAAATGTTCAAATAAAAACTGGGATGGTTCAAAGACAGTACCTGTAGCAGGGCGAATAGAAAAGCTGATGCCTTTCTCTGTAAATATCGGTCTCCATGTGAACTCTGCAGCCTGGTTACGGCAGTTTCGGAGTGTAATCGAGCTCCTATATCCTGAGTGGGCTAGTAAGCCGGGACAAGGCCTGAGGACCAGCAAGGTGGTGGACAGTTGTAGAGCCACAGGGACAACATGTGCCTGGACCAGTATCTGACCAGGATGCTGCTGGTTTACAGTGTAGGATACAGGACTGCAACAGACCAGAAATACTCATTAATACATCACAGCAGTTCTTTACACAGAAGGTCAACCCACATAATGGTCTGCTGTCTCTTCACACCTGTAGAAGTGACCCAGCTTGTTGCTCTGAAAGGTCAGAGGTACGGTGGTGTGGGAGCATGGTGGCAGGACATGGGACAGGGGTGAGGAGCCATGGAGCTCAGGACATTCCACTTCCAGCTGCACCCAAATGTATGTTGAGAGACGATTGGTCAGCTCCAGTTTCTGAATGCACACTGAGTGCACACACACCTCACCAAAGTCCACTAACAAAGGACCTAATCAGGACAGAAAAGCATTTTTTAACACACTTACACTCACATCAATTAAACAATTCTTTACAATTCAACAAACCCTGAACAGATGTAGAGTGTGTTATAGTGGTTGAATTTTCACAAGTATCTGTAATACATTTTTAATTGTTTGAAACAGTGACTGGAGCGGTTGTGACAATCATTTCTAACCTATAACAACATGGCAGAGAGCGTGAGCTGTCAGAGTCCTGTTGCACTCTGCCCTCTCTTGGTCATTGCAGGGAACCGCACCTATAACCTCGGAAACCTAAAGTAAACAGGTGATCGGATTAGGCAAAAAAACACACACAAAAAAACCAAACAGTTTCCTTGAATGAAACTTAAGTGAACACACTCGCACACAAACGTGGATTTTGATTTAGGCCTGAAAAGACACACTTGAATCAAAATCCACTTTCCAATACATGTCAAATTCAAAGTAAACATTCTAAAAAGTTAGATAAATTAAATATTTGCTAATTAAAAACTGAATCACTAAAAGCTCAGAAACATGAGATTTTCAACATACATATTATTTTAAAATGTTTTGTCTTTCACAATTAAAGTATGACTCTTCTAAAAGTTCTAAACCAAATGTGAGAATCCTGATTAAAGGTATTTTTTATTTGATTAACCTGAGGTTTGTTGTTTTGGTTTGTAGCTGTCCCCTCTCTGAGCCAGCTGTACTTGTTTTGTGTCAGGGTGTCTTTCTCATTCAGTTTTGTCACAAGGATGTCACTGATATCTATGTCACGGATCCGAAGTTTAGGAGGAACAAGCCCTTGAGCAGGAACAAGGTTGATGTCCACTTCACGCTCTGCTTTTTCCTCCATTCTAGACAAAACCAAACAAACAAAAAGACAATTCTAAACAGAAATGTTTTTATTATTATTGACTACAACACAGAAAAAAAGACACATTTCTGAAAGACTGAAGTGTCCCTTACTCTTCCTTGATTCTCGACAGCCGCGTCTGCCTCAGCTGTTTGAAGAACTCTGCATAGAATTGTTGGTTTCTATATTTCTGCTGCTCCTCCTCCTCAGTGAGATCAAAGTTGTAGCTCACTTCATGATAGCGGGTATCACATGGGGACGCAGTCCTAATGTGTAAATATGACAAACACGTATTAGTAGAATTAATTAAAAAATGAGGGTGAATCAAGGTGGTCCACTGGATACAACCATGTAGACCATTGAAGATGAAATTAAATGCCATATTTAGCACTAGTTTTGCAAGTTTTAGCTAGCATGTAGCAGCATGAAGCACACAACACATAGCAAACCAGTATATATATATATATATATATATCATTATAATTTAGTGATTTGGTTCTTTTTTTTTAGACATGAATGTTTGTATGAATACATGTTCTAACAGTTTTCGCATCATGTAAGCCAGCAATATATGGCGTTTTATTTTGATAGTCATCCAGTTCACGCCAAGCAAACCTTGTTAACACCATCAGTCTCGATTATTTGGGCTTTATTGGCAGATTGGAATATTGTGAGTGGCATTGAAGGCACCAACAAGGTCTTTTCATTGTTGATAAATGTTGATGTTCGCAGTTTTTGACTCTTTTAATATGAGGATTAAACAGTAAAGTAATGAAATACAATAAAAAGATGGAACTGAGACAAAGACTAATGACATACAACAACAATGAATACAACAACAACAACACTTCAAGTGTGTGTTT
Organism: Cynoglossus semilaevis; assembly: GCF_000523025.1. Lineage (NCBI taxonomy): Eukaryota > Metazoa > Chordata > Actinopteri > Pleuronectiformes > Cynoglossidae > Cynoglossus > Cynoglossus semilaevis. Next base: position 8,026,656 of record NC_024320.1, read on the forward strand.
TCTCCTACCTGTACTGTCTCAGTGTGGACACCTGCTCAATGGCCTTGGTCAGGAAGTCCTCTTCATCTAGACATTGACTCTTCTCTGATTTGTTGGTTCTTTTTGTGTTGAAGGCATTGGCAACATCACATGTTCTCAGATGACAGCCTCTCTGCATGCTAACACCTGGGATTGAATGAACAAGAGCACAACAAATTAGGCTTTCAAAGTGAACCAATTCAAGATAAAAGGAACAGGGTTTTAGCTTGGTCTTAGATAATTACTGATGAATTTACTTCGTTGGCCTATAGTTCTAATAGAGTTTGTTTAGAGTCTCACGGATACATTTAAATCTGTTTCTAAATCCTGAGCAAAGCAATGTATCAATTATTTAATATTAACATACTATTTTCTCTGAACTGGGATCATTGGGGGTATTTTTAATTAATATTATTACATTACATTTCCTTGACAAAGAAGTGTACATCTACAGGTTTTTCCAGAAGAAAATACTGCTTAATACTGGCTTAATGGAGGAGATAAAGTGTCCTGAAAATTATGTTTCCTTTGATATGATTTTTATTTCTTCCCCTTTGTTACAAACCTGCTTATTTACAAAATCAAAAGTACTATTTTTATTCAAAAATGTAACCTCTTGTGATATAGGAACAGATAGACAACTCATTATTTACCAGAGGTGGGTTTAGAGGCACTGAAAACATTTTCACTGTGGGAGACAGCTGACAGGTGTAGAGTGACACTGTGGAAGCTGCAAAGCTTAAGCTGGGTGGCATCCATGATGTCACTACTCTGGTGAACTGGACCCAAAACATCAAGTATCTGAAACACCTGGAAGCTCCCGAACTGGTGGGCGGTGAAAGTTAAAACGACATCCTGGGCGCGGCAAAAGAGGGAAACAAACAAAACATCAACATAATAAGGCACACACAAACCCAGAGATCACAATACAACACCCTAACCACATTCAACCAGTCACCTGGCACTGTCCAGGAGCTATGGTGCCTTTGACAGGATTGGTGGTAAACTGTGCTAATTTGCGGAAGTGGAATTTGACGGGAATTTGAGTGCAGAGGTTCCGCAGCACACACAGCAGCTCAGCATGCTGGCCCACGACGCAGGCTGGGAAGTCAAATTTGTGAGATGGACTGGGTACTAGTGACACAGGCAATCCAGAGCCAGTCACAGCCAGTTCCACACTGGAGTTACCTGAAATGGATGGATTTAACAAAAGAAGGCAGTGATGATTTGACAAATACATAAACAAATGCCATGAATATTTTGAAACCTAAAAACTAATCCCCTGAGTTTCTTCAATACTCCGAGTCAGTCTCCCAGTTGATCACGTCAGCTAATCAGTTCTGACTTGTTTTTAGGACTGGTGGGTCTTAATAACAAGTTGTTCGTGCTTGTCCAGGATCATGGACTTATACTTCTAAACAGTAGGCGACGATTTGCTTTTTTTTTAACAAGGGGACTGCGCCTTGTTAACTTAACTAACTGCAGCATCCCTGCTCTGATGGCAGGTTAACATTTTCGTCATTTTGCTAACAAGGGCGACACCCTTCCCTTAACCCCCCCTCGAATCTCCTAGTGGCTCTTAAATCCACATCCCAATGTTACTTTTAGGATCCAATCCCAGGATCCAATCAAGGGGAGTCTGAAGGTTTCAGAGAGTTGTCAACACCTGAATCAGATTTAAGGACAGATTGGATGTGTGTAATTGTGTACCACTTTGATGAGTGAATCCATGTTTGCTTCCTGCTGTCTCAAAGAGCAGGAAGAGACAATAGTCTTGCCGGCTGCCTGAGTGACAGTGCCTTGTCCTTTCACTTGTACTAAAGAAAGGCAGAACATTTGGAGTTATACATCGATCTGACTCTTAGTCAAATAGCACTAGATTAAAATAGCTGAAAGCTAAAATCATTTTAGCTTTCATTTTTAAAATCATGTTTAGGGTATTCTTTAACAAGTTTAATGCAATTTCTCAATGTTATTTCAGTCTAACATTTTTCTGAGAATATTTCTGATTTATGCTTGGTGGATGATGTTTTTTGTTGAATGTTTGAAATCACTGCTACACACACCGCGCATACACACCACTGCCAGACTCACTTACCATTTAAATACAGGGCTGAAGCGAATCACCACAATGGTTTTTTCGTATGCTTGCAGTCGACCCTGTTGAGGAATGCAAAACATGACCCGAGAGCCTGGGCTGCTGTTCTCCTTTGACTCCAGTAGGACAGCGTCAGTGCTCTTCTGTAGATTTCTTCCCTTCAAAAAGATACCAATGTTTAACTCCATTGTCATTTATACTCCACGTAAAATCACAATAAGATGTTCAAACTACAAAATAAGCACAAACTAAGCCCTTAGAAACTTTAATACCTAGAATAGCTGAAATCTAAATGGGAAAGAAAACCTCGACTTGGACTGAACAGAAAGTTTACCAAGTGCCAAAGGCATGGACCAAACCCCAGAGCTGCAAATTGTCATCATTTTCAGTAGGATCAGTGCAAATGGAGAAACAATTTTCAAAAGAAGATCTAATGTAGCAGTGGCCTAATGTGCAGAATATGAAAAACACTAGTCAACAGGCCACGCTCCCACACCTGTCAGTCAGGTCTTCCAGGCCTATCATTGTGGTCTACTTCACCTGACTTTATGTGCTGTCAACATGTGCTGTAACAACCATAAGGTTCATCCTTAGTGGATTTTCTGAAACAAGAGCCGACAGCAGAACCTGGCTCTTTGTATGAGCAGGTCATGTAGGATGACTGTGCAGTGGCAGTGAAAATGCAAACATTTGAAAAATACAAAAACATGTAAAGCAAATTAAAGAGTAGTACTTCGACATAACTATGAATTACTATTTACCATGGCTGTCAAAAGATTTTAAATCTGATCAAACACATGGTAGCTGTGGATTAGTCATAATTATTCTACGTAAATCAACATTCCTAAATATAAAATGTTATATAAAAACGTTTTTTTTTCTGTATTTTAAAGGAACAGAAAGACAAACCACAGCATATAGATGTGTTTAACACCTGTTTTTATTTTGGATGGGATCATTAACATACAAAAATGTCAAAAACATATGCATAAATATAACTATAAATTTAGCTTTATAGAGTTAGTGGATTTTTGAGACGGCTTGTAGAAAATAAGACTTCACTGAAGGTGTTGTCTTCAACAACATCTACAGTCTCTCATTATCCACTTGTCCACAGATTGTCAGACATAGACTGTCTTACTGCCCTGCGCTCAGTGAGGTTTGTCTGACGCAAGCTGGTTAATCATCTCAGGTAATAGCCCCACTATTTATATTTCTTAGACTAAAAGTGTGATTTAGTTTATGCAAAAGATAAGGGGAAAAACATAACTTTTATTTGATGCCAATACATTTTTTAGGCTAAAATTCAAGGTGTGTCGCCAGAATAAGAAATTGTCTTTTTATTAAACTCACCATTTCAGTCCCAGGAGCAGAATCCTGGGGCAGGCAGACCCAGTCACAGGCCTGAGGACTATTGTTTCTCAGAATCACATTCTCCACAGAGGATGTCCCAAAGTACAGAGGCCCAAACCTCAGACAGGACAGTGGATTACCCTATGGACAACAAACCATCATACTTTAGGCTTAAAAAGCTTGAGGGTCATGTACTATTACAAGCACATGATGTATTACCTTCATATCGAAGACCTCAAGCCGCTGATCTTCCACTTCAGCTATGACAGTCAGAAGCACAGGAAACCGGTTCTGAAGTTTCACCCTAGGACAAATTGGGTGCATGATGGTTACTTTAATCTATTACCATCACTTCAATGCTAAATAATGCTATCTATTACCATCACTTCAATGCTAAATACGTTAGAGTAGAATATTTTGCAAATAGGCTTAGGTGTTAAGTTGAAACCAGTGAACTGTTTTTTCTAAACACACTGTCTTACAGAGCTTTCTCCTTAACCTTCATAGGTCTGTCTGTGCGCAGGTCAACTTGAAGCCACTTGGTTGCACCACCAGCAACAACTCCACTGGAGGGTGACAACTTGATGGGGGAGTCTCCACTGTACTGCACGTGAAAAACACCTTTCACACACGTAAACATACAAAAATGATCAAAATGGAAGCATCTCAATCAGTCATACAAATACTGTCTTTTCCAAATGAGTGAGGAGTGACGTTTCAAGGTCTAATGTTGCTTGCAGGTCACAGTAAGATTTGCAAGGTATGCTATTTTGTTAATAAAATATGCAAAGATGACAAACAATAGCTACAATCTGAGAAGTACATTTAGCAGTCCTATTATTGCAACCACGGTGAATTTACCAATTGGGGTCAAATTAGAGACTAAATTATTATTAATAATAATTTTATTATTATTAGTTTCTTCCAGAAACTTAATTTGAGCTTATGGATTTCAGGAAAAGTAGAGGGCAACATGTAATGAGTGATGCTTACTGTAAGGTGGTACAACAAAGATTTTAAACCTTGTTAAAACCTTGATGGTATTCATGTCAATACTGCTAATGTCAATGAAACAACATGCAGAATGTTGGGTTAACCTGGTGCTGCTCCTTGATTGGTAATAGGGTGGTGTTTGCTGATGATCTCCCTGCTGGCAGGGACACAGCCAAAGTCCACCAATGAATCCATCTGGAGGGCACAAGCCCTGGGAAACCTAGAAGTACCAAGAAAACATTTACATGAGAACAAAGTTGGTTCATAGTTTAGCTGTTAAGATGTAATAATTTATTTGCCATAATGTGGCTCTGACAACACTCACACTCGCAGTGGGATTTCAATCGTTTCCATATCATCTGCATGGACCAGTAGACGGTCTCTGACCATTTCCTCATTCTGTGGGGTGAACTGCAGCACACCGCTGACGCACAGACCCGGAGCCACGACCGCAGATGGAGTAGTTACAGTGAACTTAAACAACTTCAAGAGATAAACACAAATGTGTTAATTTTTTTCATCATAAATTATGTTCGTCCTGGAAAATGTTATGAATGGTTTTAGTAGCCAACATCTGTTTCTACATCAAGTGGCTAACATTTGGCTAGCAGGACACAGATTAGTACCGAATCTCCCAATTCTCCTAAATTTGCCTGGATTGGACCAGAGAGATTATCAGAGAAGTTTGATTGGTTTGACGTAACCCCGGAAGTTAACCATTGTTTGTTCTATTTATGCTTATATGTCAAAATATTAAATTCCTGGTCGGGGTCACTAAAGTGGTGACGCCATTCATGTGATTATAAAAGTTTTGCTACAGTTTTTTTTGTTTATATTACATTTTAAAGGCCCACATTGTTCTGAAATTGTTGATATGGACATGTGCAGTGTATCAAATATTTAATTACTCTTACCTTGAACCTGGGCTTTTCGATAATTATATTCCTGGAGACTTTCCCGACATTTCTTGCTGTGATAGTCGTTTTATAAACCTGTCCAACTCTGACGTCAGTAAAGTCGACAGACGCCGGGTCAACTCGAACAACACTTCCAGCCATTATAAAAGCCAGAAAAATATAACCAAAATTTAAGATAGCAAAATGCTGGCTTTCGATGATCTCCTATGGCATTTTTTGTCGCCCAACATTACCACTGTCAAACTCAACCTCGGCACCTCTGACGTCAAATGAAAGACAAAACAAATGATGAAAGGACTCTTTTTACGTCAATGAAACAGCAGAATAGATATAACATGAAAAATAATTAGTAATTTGATGTAAAGGTGTGATCTATGTTGAACTATCTCACATTGCATACCTGGTTGCCTGGCGACGGCTCCCGTTGCAGTGGCGCTGGTTTTTATCATTCGACAGTCCGGCGGTGGGCGGAGCCGTATTTAACATAACTCAGTTTGTTTTGTTAAATTAGAAACGCCCCCTTCGTTAAAAAACATTATTAAGATAAAGAATGTCAAGCCTATATGCAAACACTATTTTTAATTATTTAGGTAAATAAATTGTCCAATGAGAGAATGTTTTTTCTTTGTATTACTACTCAATATAATTTCTAGACCAGTATGCCAATGAGGCCATAGTACAAATATCTTGTTAAAAAACGTCACATGTTGCCATCTTTATTTTTGACTTGCCATGAAAAGAGGACCTTTTCGAACATGGACTTCATGTTCATGGAATTCAAACAGTGTACTGTAGGAATATTATCATGTCTTTCAAAATATTCAAGTAGAGAACCTTCCACATTGGTTAATTAATTAGCTGACCATCAGGATTTATTATCCAGCCAATGTTGTAAGAAATTGTATGCAGTTGTGTTTATAAATCATTAAAAAATATTATATTTGTAGTGAGCAAACTTTGACAATTACCAAATTACCTAAACGTCTATTACCATAATAACAGAACTTAATTAAAATATTTCAATGCTTGATTAAATACATTTATTTCACCAGAAAATTTGGTTCTGTAAGTTACAATCAAGATTACAAAAAAAAATTCACAAGCATACAGTATATGCCTTTGTGGAAAAAAAAGTTATCAGATTTATCTTGACATAATGACAAACAAATGATATAATAGCATTGTCTCTATTTTAAATTTTAAAACAAAAACAATGATCAAATAAAGTAATATGTTTACACTTTACAGACTACATCTGAAGTTTCCCAGATGTCATCGTCATACAAATGAGGTGCAGATATGGTAATATCTGTGGTGTTTGTGCCTGCCGTGTCTGTCACCCTCTGTGTAGAAAGTAAGTCTTGGTCGGCTAAACCGGCAGCTAAGTTTGTTTCTAAATCCCCCTGACTTTCAATGTCTCTGACTTCTGGGCCCATTTGTTCTGAGTTTCTTTCTCCCTCATCCTCAGAGACAGGCCTAGGTGAAGCCCTCACTTCCTGGGAATCAAAAGCCTGTTCCTGTCTTTTATCATGCATTTCTATGGATTTGAGCTCCCCATTTGGTTGAGGTCTGTCCAGGCCAAAAAAGTTGTTGCGGACAATATACCTTACACACTGCAGGAGAACGTTCCTCTCGTGGCGAATATCAGGAGCAAGGAGCTGCAGGAAAAAAAACAGCGAATATCAGGAGCAAGGAGCTGCAGGGAAAAAAAACAACACACAGAGATTCAGAAGTCAGGCAGGAATCATGAAATATATAGAAAAGTAATTTAAAACATTAAAATTATATTGAAAAAGATCAAGCATGTATGTATGAGTATACACATATATATATATACAATTGAAATGCTACTAGCTAGCTTAATAAGCTAAATTTGGGGATTATTAAAATAGGACAACAATATTTTTGAAGGTAAATTTTCTTATATTCATTATTATTATAGCAAAAAGTTGGCATAAATATTAGGGCACCCAAGCCAGACAGTCCACCAACAACTTATAGTAATGTAATATAAACCTTTGCCAGAAACGTAAGATTAGTCAAAATAGCTAAAAATGTCAGCAAAACTAACATGTAATCTTTGGTGGACACAAATTACTTCACTATAACATAATTGCTTAAAGAAGTAAAAGAAAACAGTGGCCTGAAGAAACAGCTGGTAAGTGTCAACAAAAGCAGCGTCATGTTAGCTAAAATGGAGCAAATAAATGTCCCACACCGTAATGTTAACATAAAAAAAAACAAGTGTTTAACATTGATAGTGGTCCACAAAAAAACAAATATTCCTTAAGCCATGTCTGGTGTTGTTACCATCTCAAGTAGAGTTGGATGAGGTTTTTTCCCTGTGTCTTGTTGTTTCCCACCACATCTTCCTCTTCCTCTTCCTCTTCCTCCCCTCGCTTTTCCTTGTCCTCTTCTGCCGTTTGTTGTGTTTACGCCAGTGTTTCGCTCTGTCCCATGTGAAGACATTACCATGCTCGTGTCCTCTGAGTCTGATAGTAGAACCTGATTTTCTTGAAGAACATCTCTGATTTTTCGGACAGCCATGGCTGAAACACAAGGCAAATAATAGAAACAACAGCGTGGCTTTGCTTTGCCATGTAACTGCAACTCTTTCTGGTTTTAACTCACCTTCCGGCTCTGAGTCACTTTCACTCCCACTTGAGGAGCCGTAGTTGGCCACCAAGGAGCCCAGGGCGGAGCTCATCTGTTTAGGGGCTACAAAGACACTGGCCATGGGGTCAGCAGCTGAATCCTCCTTGTCGGAATCTGGAGGAATAGTTAAAAGTGCAAAATTAGACAGTTTCTGCACCTGGTATATATGGTTCACAGTTCAACAGCCTAGTGGAAGTTAACTGATTTTCTGTTTTTAATCCAACATTGGTAAACCTCAGGTGTAAACTAAAGAAAGAATGCCAGTCATGTAATTACAATACATTTGTAAGCTAATAAGAATAATCTTAAACTAATTTAAATATTTCATTAGACTAACTTGTAATCTTTCTTTTTTTACATTTAGCTTTTTATTCCATATTGTATGTCAATCTCTTCTAAACTGACAAAATAAAAAACTCAGGTTATCTTTTGTCAGTTCTACCTTACAGTACTTTAGTTTGAACTTATGTTCTAATTTCAGTGTTATGTAGAAAGCTCTGCAGACCATGGGAGCACAGATTTAATTTAAATCCTTAAATGACAATAATAGTTAGTTTAGCTAAAACCCGTGCACATTTAAGTAATTCCTGAAATAGGGGTGATCTTTTACACTTAAGTGGACATTAATGTGACAACCTGCACCAACAAATTAAACAGCTGCTTCCTTAATTTACGTTTTATCGTTTGAGACTGCACACCATGGTCACTATTCACGAGCACCCCCAATGGGTCTGCATCTCTCAGGGTCTGTGGAGGTCGTGAAGATTTGTCTGAAGCACTGCTCTCCCGTTGGTGTGGGCCTCGTGGGCTTGGATCTTGGAACATTCTGTTATCCCATCTGTGGCCCCGGCCTCGGCCACGCCCTCGACCTCTGCCCCTCATCCGTCTGTGGATGTAATTGTTTCAAAGTCAAGATTCCAATGCTTTTTTGTAGTAGCAACATGTTGTATGAAAGTTTTTTGTTTGTTTTTTTTTTACCCAAACTGAGTGTTGTCTAGGACAGCTCCCACTTCGTTCCTCACCTCCATCACCTTTCTCTTTTTTTCTATACACTCAAGAGTTGGATAATTTCTGTTACAATAAAAAAATCAAGACAAAGAGTATCTTTTAGTAAACTATGAACAAACTTCTTGGGTCAACTTTTAGCTATTTGGTTATATTTGTGTTTTACATGAAGCCATTCCTTGGTTAACTTTCAGTCATTATTTGGCTGCTATCAAAGAGTCTCTTATCTTAAAGTGTAGCGAGATAACAGTCATTTACATTTCACTCTCATATTAATAGATATAGAAAGATATACATTTTTGCCATTTCTTTGTTAACCTAATTGACCTTGTAACTTTTCGTGTAACTTTCTTTAGACTTCCATTTGGTGTTTTGCTAGATTTGCTCAAATGTCAGAGTTACGCTGTGGCCATCTTTTGGCTGATTTTTGCTATTATTGACAAATTTACAGCATTTTAATTTAAATTGTATTTAGTTTTGATTGCTAGTCTGTTGCAGGGATATTGAACATGTTGAGGGTGCTGAGGGAGAGAGTAGCATGTTTAGTTAGCATGCTTGACTTTCCTTGCCAATGTAGAGCTAGTTAAAACATACTGCTGTGAGGAAATTTAACCCAGCACAGGCCACTGCACCCAGGATGAGAGAAACCTGAGTTGCAGCTATATTCCCAAGCTGCATTTCAAATCCAAAAAGCTGCATTTTCTGTGAAATACTCTAATTTTACTACTACACTATAATCCATCTGATCTGTGATCCCACATGTAGTAGACAATGACTTAATAAAACATGTAAAATAATAAGAGGTAGATAATAATCTGATCTGTGATCCCACATGTAGTAGCCAATGACTTAATAAAACATAAAACAAAATAATAAGAGGTAGATAATTAATTAAACACATTTCTGTCTGTAAAACATGAGCATTCTAATTGAAAGACATTTTACTCTTTCTCAATCAAGTATCCTCTCAACTTTGTCACTGGGTTTGTGATACTGACTTGCGTCTCTCCTCTCTCCATTTTGAAATCTCCTCTGGTGTGTCCAGTTTGATTCTCTTCTTTCCTGGTGCATGAGTCTGTTGTAAAACGCAGAGACACAGTCTCATATCAAATTAGTGAAAGTCAAATACAGACTGTGCAGATAATTGTCTCACTTACATTTTTCCAGTGGATGCTGACAATTTTTTCATGAGCTCTGAAGCTGCAGTCTGGCACAGAACACTACACAAATGAAAGCTCAGAATGTTAGGTGTTTTCTCTGAAATTAAAAAAAACATTAAAAGAGTCCAGACTCTGTTTGAGTACCTTTACATGCTGGGACATGTGTTCATCATATTTCTCCATGTTTTTGAAGCCACGGTCACAAGTGTCACAGTAATGGGGGAATTCTGGTTCTTTCTTTTGTTTCTGCTGTGGAATGACACATCTGTTAGGAAACAACATTGCACATGCTGTTGCACTGCACCATGGATATTTTGAGGATTTTACCTTTTTTCCATGGTTAAATGGTGGTTTATAGTTTTGTTTCCAGCCATACTGTCCACTCTGATGTCTTTCAGGGCCAAACGTTTGACCTAGACACACAAAGACAATGAGGAGTGTGAGTTTTTTGCTACAGTCATTGTTGCTATCAGTAACCATGTCACTTTATCGTTATGTCATGCATTGGTTAACTTTTAACGGTCTCCTTTGCAAAACTACACCTATACTCCTACATATTTTGGAACAATTTTGCCTTAACATAATAAAACCTTGCTTACATTAAGCTACTGTATATTACTTGCTTCCATTACATTTCGTTTTTAAAGGAATGGAGTCCAGTTTTGGGTACACTCAGTTAGTCTTGGGCATGGTTTAGTTATCTTGTTAACATTAGTTCTCTAGTAGCGTGTTGTTGTCTTGGCAGAATTATTGATAACATGCATCACCTTAGATTATTTCACTTTAAGTTATCCTTTAGCTAAATCAGATGTTCCCCTTGTTATAAGATAAAGTGGGTCTATTGACCACGTGTATGTCAAGGTCGGTTGTTTTCCGGACCTAGTGAGGAGCTAAGCTCGGGTGGGTTACCTTGATGCCATCCTGCTTGCTGACCGTAGCTCCACCTGGAGTCGTGGGGAGCCTCGCTCCAGGTCCACATACTGGCATGGAAGTTGCTGGTGTGGGCCTTCTGCGAGTCATGCTGCTGTGTCTGTTGCTGGAAGACATGGATGGAGTTCGGCGGAGGACTGCCGAAGTCAGGCGGAGGGTAATGTCGAGATGTGTCCATAACCCTGGGTCACAGAGTCAAGTTGTGTGGAGCACTACTTAAATGTGGAGCTCACATGTGCTTGTTTTGCTCCAGCAACTGCGTCACTTCCACGGGAAGCGGAACTTATAACTTATAAGTGTTTAAATTCATTTCCAATTTTGTTTTCGAATATAACATCAATACAGAAGCGATTGATCTAATTATGAAATAAAGAAAATATTTATTAGTGAAAGGGGACATTTTAAGAGAAAATAATATTCTGTATGCTGCTCTTCAAACATTATGGCGTTGTAAATTATAATATTTATAGTAGGGCTGTCTTGTGCATTTTGTGTTCTTCTCTTTTTAGGTTTTGGTGACTAAGGAATCTGCATTTCGACTTTTCTTATATTAACGTATTTTAAAAAATACACTCGAGAATTCAAGTACATGAAACATTGTACTTGTGAGAAGGGGCGGAGATTGGCCGAGCAGATCTGGCAACGCAGCTATTTCCTGTCGCTCTCATTTTCGCCGCGTGTGATTCAGATGTAGAGAGGCAACAACGTGGGGACAGCAGTTTAGTTTTTTTTAAATAAAATAAACCAAGCGTCTTTGAAAATGTTGGTCTTATTTGAGACCGCCGCTGGTTACGCGATATTCAAGGTAAGTTTTGGATTTGAATTCTCTGCCATTTTGACTTTATTACGCATTTGTTACATGATTTAGCCTAGTGGCTAACTTTATCTACATGGTTGTATCTTATAATTAATTTTATTCCAACACGGGTGGTGGAAAGCAGGGTCAAGACTTATTTATTTAATTTACGCAAACCAAGTAAACTCGTATTTAGTTGTTTTGAACCACACGTTTCGCTGTTTTAGTCAAAGGTTAGCATTAAGTATTAGCGGGCCCTATAGCCACGTGTGTGCACACTAATGAAAACTTCAGTAAGACTTCCACATACTATGTAAAGGAATCTAAGGAAAAGTAAGCTAGAGACCGTGTAAACATCAGGCTTTAATAAAGTACAAGAGCCGATGTTGATATCGCTGTCGGTGTTCATCAGAAAGCTAATATAATCAATCTAAAATTTCTGCACGTGATTCAGGTCCTTGACGAATCCAAGCTGAAGCAGGTCGACAGTCTCTACAAGGAGTTTGAAACAATTGAAAAAGCAAATAAAATGTAAGTGCTACTGGTATTCCTACGTCATTGTTTTAAATTATCTGAATAGAGTTAAATGTTTTTGAAGATTTGCAAATGTGGGTTTTTTTGCACGAAGCGTCTAACTATCCATGTTGTTATAGAAGCATTTTCTGTAAAGACAAGTTATTTGAAGTGTCTTTTTGTTTCTACTTAACGAATTATACATATTCTCCCTTTGCCTAAGAAAAAAAGCTAAATGTGGTGTTAGTTAACATGGTATTGGGAATGAATAAATAGAAATTTATATATTTCATTTAAACCCTTATAAACATGCATGTATGGATTTGACATAACATGGTCGTTGTTTTTCTTGTTTCAGTGTGAAGCTAAAGCACTTTGAGAAGTTTCAAGACACAACAGAGGCATTAGCAGGTGATTACACATCTTGACATTGTAGACTGCAACAGCTAAGTATTTAAAAAAAATTCTAACTCCCAAAACCAAGTTTCTATGATTTGTTGGTGTCATAAATAGGTAAATAAATTATGTGCACTCTCATTGTGCTCTAGCGAAATATTGGTCTGTGATGTGTTTTTTTTTTCATCTGATGCACAAGTGAAGAATATTTCTTTTCGTCACTACCACTGAGACCACGTTTTTAATATCAGCATGAAATGATAAAAAGATTTGTTTCACTTTTACTAAGAAGGAAATTATGAGTGGATGAGTAATCCATACAAATAATTATCACATTTAAGTGTCTCAAAAACAACATACTTAATGTGTTGTGTTATGCATGCATTACCTCAGATTAGTAATTCAAGTGTTTGTTTGGTTTTTTTTTTTTTACAGCTGCCACTGCTCGTTGAGGGGAAAATTAACAAGAATTTGAAGAAAGTTCTAAAGAAGGTTGTTGCCAAGGAGGCACATGAGCAGCTGGCCATCAGTGATGCAAAACTGGGTGGAGTCATCAAAGTAAGTGACAAGATTTTTAATGGGCATTTTCTAAATTTGACTGTATAATTAGTGGCACAGCAATATATTGAGTTTTTTATCAATAAAATTGTAGGAAAACTTTCAGCACAGTAAACACACAATGTTGTTAACATTGATAAAAATGATAGATTGCTACTGCAGTCGTCAACATTGTTATTGTAATATTATATATAATCCTAAATTAAGTAGTTCACCACTCTAATGTGTTTGTTGGACATGTAGGTAAACAGGTTGTGTCTTACAGGAAAAGCTGGACGTGAGCTGTGTCTACAGTCCGGCTGTAGCTGAACTGATGAGATGTATCAGGAGCCAAATGGAAGGCCTCATCACTGGACTTCCTGCCAGAGAGATCAGTGCCATGTCTCTGGGTTTAGCTCACAGGTTGGTAATATTTTATTCTTAATGCCCTATAAACATGAATGATGCCTGTGATTACATTTGCTTGTCTGAAAAAACAGCCTGTTGATTCCTATTAGCATTCGTCACTACCACTGAGGCACTTTGTTGCATAGAAAGTGTTGCTGTGAGTTCAGTTGATGTCATTCCCTCCAACTAATGTATTTGTGCTCCTGTTTTCTAGTTTATCGAGGTACAAGCTGAAGTTCAGTCCAGACAAAGTTGACACCATGATCGTTCAGGCCATTTGTAAGTAAAAGTTTTTATAACTGGTGAAATTGAGTTAAACTGCAGATTACGGCCTTTTAATGCAAATTCTAAAACTTGATCTAAAAAGTTTTAATTGTTTTGGTTTTTCTCAGCTCTTCTGGACGACCTGGACAAGGAACTCAACAATTACATCATGCGGTGCAGGGAGTGGTACGGCTGGCATTTCCCTGAGTTGGGGAAAATTGTGGCAGACAACTTGGCTTACTGCAAAACCGTCCGCAAAATTGGTAAGGAAATTCAGAAGAGTCGCACCTAAATGCAGGGTTATTAAGAGGTTAACTGAGGTTAATAAGAGGTTAATTGTCTTGTTTTTGCAGGTGATCGCACCAATGTGGCAGGCTCTGACCTGTCGGAACTTCTACCAGAGGAAATCGAGGCTGAAGTTAAACTTGCGGCCGAGATCTCCATGGGCACTGAAGTTTCAGAACAAGACATTGACAACATTAGGCACCTGTGTGACCAGGTGAGTCCTGTTGCCAAAAGGCAATTCTTTTGTTTTTTTTTTACCCCTCGTTCTGTGTCTGTGGTGATGATGTGGCAGTAGCCATTGTCCTGAAACAAATCCATGTGGGTTTATAGTCACTACCTCATCTGAACAGTCACCAAAAAGGACTGCTGCTTTGATCTTCCTAAGAAAAAATACACACTGCCAATGGCATGAATGCACTGTTGTCTAATTTATATTTCTGTTTCTCTATTAACAGGTGATTGAAATTACAGAATACCGCGCGCAGCTATACGACTATTTGAAAAATCGAATGATGGCCATCGCCCCAAACTTGACAGTCATGGTGGGCGAACTGGTTGGTGCACGCCTAATCTCTCATGCTGGTGGGTCATTAAGAAAAAAACTGTTTAAAAAAACAAAACAAAAACTTGCAGTGATGATTATGACTTCATGTCATCTTCCTGAAAACGTGATGGTACTAAGTCACTACCTCATCTGAGCTTATAATCTATATCTTCCTGTGTAAATTATCTTAAGTGCATTGGCATCAGTTGGGCTGTATTTCCTGTTTTGCAGGTTCTCTCCTAAATCTGGCAAAGCATCCCTCGTCCACAGTGCAGATCCTTGGTGCAGAGAAAGCCCTCTTCAGAGCCTTGAAAACCCGCAAAGATACGCCAAAGTATGGTCTCATATACCACGCCTCTTTGGTGGGCCAGACCAGCGCCAAGAATAAGGGCAAGGTGAGATGGGAAATCGGGTTTTACTATAAATGAGTAATGATGTCCACATTTGTGGAAACAACTAAGTGAGCAGAAAGTTAAGCTAGCCCTCGTTGTCTGACCAGATCTCCAGAATGTTGGCTGCTAAAGCTGCCTTGGCCATTCGCTACGATGCTCTGGGTGAAGACACAAATGCAGAAATGGGAGTGGAAAACCGAGCCAAACTGGAGGCCAGGCTGCGACAGTTGGAAGAAAAAGGGGTGCGTACCACTAAAAATGATACAATGGTTATCATCTAAGAGGAGCAATTTGTAGGATCTTGTGGGATTAGTGGTTAAATTTCACATGAAATTATTTTTTCAGATCCGAAGGATCAGTGGGACAGGCAAAGCCATGGCAAAGGTGGACAAATACCAGCACAAGAGGTAAGCCATCGTCCCTACAAGGTTCCTTTAGAGTTTCTTGCATTCAGCTCTGACATGCAAAAAATGCTGAAAACCGACCTTTTCTTTCCCCAAAAGTGAAGTAAGGGTTTATGATCCCTCTGGCGATTCTACTATCCCCTCAAAGAAGAGGAAGATTGAAGAGGTAGAGGAGGCTGTAACACCTGTGGCCAAATCCAAAAAGGCTAAAAGGGAGCCAGTAGCAGAAGGTGGGTGAACATCACACTTTGTTGGTGTCTAAGGTTGTTTTTTTTTTTGTTTTTTTTAACAACTACCCACTCCTGTGCCCTTTTGTTTTCTAGAGGAAGAAGTAGAAATGACAGAGGTGGCAGAAGAGACTCCTAAGAAAAAGAAGAAAAAGGAGAAGAAAGCTGCAGCAGAGGAGACTATAGAGGAGGAGGTGCCAGTAGCAGAGGTGAGCTCCTAAAAATGAATTAGAAAACAGCTTCTTTGTACTTTTTTTTAAACACCAGCTTCACTTTTCTTTACCCAGTCGACAGAAAAGAAGAAAAAGAAGCACAAGAAAGTGGAAGCTGCAACAGAGGAGGCTGAGGAAACAGAGGTGAGCCCTTTGAAATAAGTTCAAAGCCTAAAACCTGATTATTGTTTTTTGGTTTTTATTTTTACCACAACTGTTTTTTATTTTTCAGACACCTGTGAAAACAAAAAAGAAGGGGAAAAAAGAAACAGTTGCAATGGAGGAGCAAGAGGAGGAACCTGTAACAGAGGTGAGCACTTAGATATTAAGATATGTGACTGTTGGTTTGGGTTCTCTCGTTTTACTGTTGCTTTTCTTTCTTTGCAGTCATCAGAAAAGAAAAAGAAGAAGAAAAAGAAGGCTAAGGAGGATGAGGACTAAAAAGAATGAATGCATATTGTTGCATGTGTATATATATGTTGAGTTTTTATTTCATTTTAATTTTTTGTTTATATTTAGTAGATTTTTTTTTGCTCTAACAGGACTCATTTATTATCACGTGAAAGTGAAACATTTTGTTGTTGTTGAAAATATCAACAATTTAAAGGACGATGACATTTAAGTTCCAACCTCCCTTTGTGATTTCAATTCCATTGCAATCAGTTTTTGTCTAAGACTAAACATCTGCTCTGATGAAATAAAATATTTTGATTATGTAATTTTTTGTTGTTGTTGTTTTCACTGTTCATTTTCTGGTGCCCTGTTACATCACTCACAATAAAGATTGATGACATTCAGTATAGTTTACACTCTCTAGAAGTCCTTTTGGCAGGTTCTAATAGGCAGACGTAGTGTAAGGGACAATTACACAAACAACCATTTACACCTAGGAAGATAAAGGGTAGGTTTTAGTGTAAGGGAAACTGAATGTCAGTTACCAATAATCTTTCGCTAAGGTACATGGACTGACCAGCTTTCTGTGGATTTGAAAATGCAAAAAATGTTGACATCTTGCTGGAGGCTGAACCAGAGGTATCAGGGGAGGGGGTTTGTGGACTGGGAGTTTGAGGTCCCTTAACCCTTTGACAATATAAAAGTGGAAGAAAGTGTATACAGTCAATATTTAAGTTTGTATTCATAATACAACAAGGAGAAGAGTCTTACAAACATGACTCACTTTAAGCCAAGTGTGCACTCTCATAATGACATTTTAATTGTATGTACTCTTCAGTAATTCCATTCACTAGAATTTTACTGGTACTTGCCAAATGTAAAGACAATGTGCATTTAAACCTTAATCTGACGGTTGATCGACTACAGTCCATATAAAAGGGTTAAAGGATTTGATAAACAAATACGCAATTACGCAATTAAACTAGTCAAAACCGAGCAATTTTACAAATTAAATCATAGTAATTTTAGTGTCAAAAGCCTTTTGCACAGCAAAATAAAAGTCTACCGGAAGTTACAATCTATCAAAATAAGAACATAAAAAAAAATAATAAACGCCTAAAGGGCATAACAGCTTATTTAATGTAGTATGTGCGTCAAATGCGCCAGTACAGTAAGAGAACCTGTTCCAGAACAAATAATGTTGGGCACATTTTCAATCTCCTCAAAAAAATTTGTAGTTAATTTAACAGTCTTAAATTGCTATCAAAATTCTAAATAGTGCGGTTGAAAAGAAAACACCAATTTAATATAATTAAAAACAGCACAAAACAACGAATTCACCGTCGCCAGACATTTTAATTGATCAACGACAATATCGTGTGCATCGATCGGTGCGTTCTATCGGCGCTTAACTGCAATGCCTTGTTTACTCGCACATGGCAGTTAATGGTCGTCTCTCTGAGCAGAGTCCGTGTTCATCTGCGTTTTATCATTCCAAGACTTTGTAGTTAGGTGAAATTAACACAAAAGGAGAAAATAATGTCGCAGTTACAGGCGAGGTTCTTCACAGAAGACAAGAGGTAAGAACTGACGTTTTAAAAACGCAAACAAAACAGTATTGGCTAGCATGTATGGTAGCTAAAGTAGTCGTAAGTTCTAGTAAATGCTGGACCAGATTTTTTGCATAAATCAGTCCTTGTACATTTGGCGTAGCATAAACCGTGCTGAAAATCGTCCGTTGATTAAGGCAGCCTAGTACTGAAGCAAGAAGCTTAGTATGGAAGTATTACAATGATGTAGAGCTCTCCTAATTGTAAAGTACATGATTAACAAGAGGAAAACAGACAGAAGGGCAAGAAAAGAGGGGAGGAACAACATTTGGTTTACAAATAAAATTTAATATTTTAGGCTATACAAATAAATTTGATTTGACAAATACCTACAACTAAGGCAATCTTCTCAAAGAGAGAAATGACATTATATCATATCTAAACTGACCTCTGATCTGTTTGTGTGCTGGTGTTTTATCTTTTCAAGCAAGTATGTAGACTTGAACATGGTGGAGATGAGAATAACATGGATTGAACCAACCTTTGTGTTTACCTCCCATCGTTGTAGGTACATTGTGGACGATGTTCCGTTTTCCATTCCTGCCAGCTCTGAAGTGGAGGACCTTGGCAACATCATCAACAAGCTGCTGTTGGCTAAAAATGGTAAAGGCATCAGTTTGAAGAAATCTGTTTCCAGTTTCCAAGTCTTCTTGATTTCTTGAAATTACAATTCCGACATATGTTCTTTTTCCACAGCATCCCACAGCAAAGTGGAGTTTGACTTCCTGGTCCGGGGTCAGTTCCTGCGGACGTCACTCTCCTTTCACATGGAGACAGAAGGAATATCAACGGTAGCAGGAGTCTAACAATTATAAAATAAACAATAATTATAAGTTTAAGGAAGTATAATTAAGTTACAACCTATATATATATATATATATATGTTAGACTAGGACCAGATTGTGACATTCTGAAACGTCCTTAAAATAATTGTTTCTTACTGCCAGTAATATACAAAAAATACTTGTATGTGTATATTACAAAGTGAATGTGATGCTAGTAAAAGTGACCCTTTTGACCTCCGTACCTAACCTTAACATTGACCCTAAAACTCATGAACTTACGTCAAATAGCCACATAATAATCACACAGACACTGTCTGTTTCAGGAAGAAGTGGTTGAGATCGAATACGCTGAGAAAATTACAGCCCCGCAGCCAGAAGAGTGTATGATGCACGATGACTGGATCAGCTCTGTGGATGCAGACAACGAATGGCGAGTTAGCAGATTACAATACCAGAAACAAAAAAAATATATATTGTAAAGTTGGTACTAAACTGTGATTTTACAATAGCAAATTCCCTGCTGGTGTTTTTCTACAGGATCCTGACAGGTTCATATGACAAGACTGCCAGGATTTGGTCTCCGGAAGGCAAGGCCATGATGACAGTGGCAGGACACACAGATGTTGTCAAAGACGTAGCCTGGGTTAAAAGAGGTAAGCCGGAAATAGAGCTCAAAGGGGCTACTGACTGCACTGCTACTGCAGCCTGTCCAAAACTAACATGTTTTATCTGTTTGTTTGGCAGATGGTCTAACCTCACTTCTTCTAACGTCATCTCTTGACCAAACCATTTTGATGTGGGAGTGGAACTCTGAGAAGAACAAAGTGAAAGCAAGACACTGCTGTCGTGGACACACAGGCAGTGTGGACACTGTTGCCACGGACCCCACTGGCTCAAAGGTAAACAATAAAAATATAGTTGATGTGATGTGACGATTATTTTTTTGGAATCAAAACTGAGATTTTATGCCTGTGGTTGATGTCTGGCTTTCAGTTCAGCTCTGGCTCATGGGACAAAATGTTGAAAATCTGGTCAGCAGGTATGTGTCTCCAATGAACAATTAATGCTAAGCGCCACTGAAATGTTGGTTAAGTCAGAGTTGTCCTCTGCTCCCACTCCCAGTGCCTACAGATGAAGCAGACGAGGTGGAGGAACCCGCTGACAGGCCGAGGAAGAAGCAGAAGACTCAGCAGCTGGGTCTGACCAGAGTGAGTACCCAATCCAAATGTTGTATTAAAAAAATTAAACGACTTGTGTGACGTTTATTTTCTGATTTGCCAATCACAGACTCCCCTAATGACTCTTTCTGGACACAATGAGGCAGTGTCTTCCGTACTGTGGAGTGACACTGAGGAAGTTTGTAGTGCATCCTGGGACCACACAATCCGTGTGTGGGATGCTGAGACTGGTGAAATGAAGACGACGTTGGTAAGATACAGTAAAAATAGGGACGTCATCCCTATTTTTACATTTTTCATTTTTCCATTATTAGTTCATCCCCCTATTAACAAACTATTCAAATTATTTGCAAATAATTTCTACATTTCTCTATATACATCTATATGTATCTTTTTTGTGATAATGAAAACCCCATGAAATAACACCTGATTTAGTCAAAACCTGTGAATAAGTGCTTATTAGATGTTTACTTGCTTGTGATTGATGACCTCACTTAAGATAAATCAACATTTCTATATGTTGCTGGGGCAGTTGTCAATAACAGCTGGTATATGTTTGTATTAGTTTTTATTTGTGACAAATGTATATGACTGTATATGCACTATTAACATTTGCAACATATTTGTCCACAGACCAGCACTAAAGTGTTCAACTGCATTTCCTACTCACCTCTGTGCCGAAGACTGGCCTCAGGAAGCGCTGACAGACACATCCGACTCTGGGATCCACGCACCAAAGGTATGATTACTGTAAGAATGTTCTCATTCACTTTTTTACATTTTTGTCCAGTTCTGGATCGATCAAGAACTCACTGTCTTTTGCAGATGGATCACTGGTACTGTTGTCTTTGACCTCACACCATGGCTGGGTCACTGCTGTGAAGTGGTCACCTTCCCATCAGCACCAGCTGGTCTCAGGCTCAATGGACAACCTGGTCAAACTGTGGGACACCAGAAGGTTTGAGAACATCAGAAGAAATAGACGTTAAAGCCATAAATGGCATTGCTGACCAAAATACCTAAAGTAATATGATAAAAATATACCAAAAAAAAGGTTTGCACCAACAAACCTAATCCGATACTTACAACATCAACGTCCGGCTGAACTGAGCCGGCATTTTATTTGTCCACACAAGGCATTATTAGAGCTGTTTAGATTCGTGTTTGAATGTGTATGATGTTCTACTAATCTTTCCTTATTGTCATTCAGCTGTAAGGCTCCTCTGTATGACCTGGCTGCCCACGAGGACAAAGTGTTTTGTGTCGACTGGACAGAAAGTGGGGTGAGATACAGCCCGCTGATTTACAAATTCAATTAATTTTACGTAAAAAAGCAGATATGATGAACTTTCCTTTTTTTCTTGTGTTTTCAGCTGATGTTGAGTGGAGGAGCTGATAACAAACTCTACTCCTTCAAATACTCGGCCTGTCAGACAGATGCAGGGGCATAGTCCAGGACTCAACACCCCGTAGAATTTGTTCTTTATCATGCTCGTTGTGTCATTGTCCTCTGAATTTTTATGCATATGGACTTTATTCTAATGAAGCCTCTTAATTTTCCATACGGAAGATTAAAAAATATATATTTGTATCTTAAAAATGTTGTCATTTCACCTTAAAGTGTATCTAATAAACCTTGATATGTTTCTTTATCCAACAAAAAACGTTTAAATAAAGGCTCATGAAGAATATTATCACATTGTACACACTGGTGAGATTATTTCTAGTATGACTTAAACCTAATACTTTTAACAGTCTCTGATAAAGATAGGGGATTAAAACAAATCCCTCTGTATATAAATATTAGAGAGAAGCTTTGAATTGAGAACTTCTCCATTCTTATATATATGTTTGGGTGAAACACATTCTTTCCATATTAGAAACTATCAGCTATATACTTATCTATGATTGAAAACATTGCTCAGTAAAACCATCTGCTGCTTTTTAGGGTATCTGAGTTGTACTGTCTATAAGGATCAGTTTAGTGTGGTTTGTTTTTAGGTCGGTAATGGTTTTATTTTTGTTATTCAATGACAACAAACAGCTAATAAATATTCTAATAGCAAATGTTTGATATTTATATTACTATACATTTTTACTGGCCTTTGGTTATTCATAAACTTTCCTGCTTGGATGTGGGATTTAAATGTGAGTAAATCCACATTCAATTTTTTTTGTTGCAAATTTTGAATTGGAAATAATAATTGTGGATTTTTAAATGGCGTATAATAATAAGGTTATAAGATACTGTGAATAAAAAAGAAATGTAGCGTTAACTTTCAAGTCTTATCTGATGACACGAGTACCAGCGACCCCGTGTGTCAAAACGACCTCACATCTTTTTTTTTTGCATATCCTGTTTGACTGCTGTGACTCAGTGGATGATGGTGACGACTGTCGGTGAGGAACTAAACCGGAGCTGCGCTGATGGTTTCACCGCTGCACGTATTTTAAAGGTAGAGTAAAAACCAAAAACAAAGAGATAATTAGAATACATTTAATCCTTCATATGAAGTCAAAGCGGACATATTGTGCTGTATCACGAATAAGTACTCGCGAGATGTAAGGCTGGTTTGGCCACGACACCTGCTAGTAGCTCAGCTAAGTCAAACAGCTAATTCAACACCATTGCAGGTGTAGTCGGTAACATCTGCGTCGATTTATTTTTTAATAGTTTGCGTTGCGTTATTTGTACTAACATATGGCAGGATATTGAGATATTTTCGTTCTCCCCGGGCGTGTCCTACGAATGCTGTGTCTGCGTTCTAATTGAATTCGTTCTTAATAAGTACCTGGCATTTTCTGTTCAGTCCTGACTCCCAGAGGTCGTAGGTTTCTGATCCCTGTGTCAGTATCAATGATGGATTAGTGGTTTTTAGCTTTTGGTTCGTCAGCTGATCAACCGAGATAAGAGTCTCTATCACCGCTGCCACTGCGGGTCTGGAGAAAACAGCTGTTTACTCGAAACCTACCAAAACAGCTGTTCGATTTAATACGATGATGGCTACTCAGGGTGTAGTTGTAGTAATTGGTCATCTTTTTATGCGGCTCTCTAAAATACGAAATTAACTTTATACATTTTTACTTTTTCTAGTGTCTTTATTGGTCCCAGCCTTTAATGTTAACGAGGCATCTGAGTTGAATCATGACAGATTTACTTGTGACATTTCCTGCATCATTCATTTGTCTTGTCTGCATGTCTTTTCCATCTGTTCCAGGAAACAAAGAATACCTAATGATGGATGGGTAAGTGTAATTTTAACATTAAGCAAAGTAAACTTTCAGTTAATAAATAATACTAGGAAGTACCAACAATTATTTTGTTACACAGAAAATCTTTAAAACATTTTTAAATTGACTCAGTGGTGGCTTAGGGGATAAGGAAGTGGACTAGGGTCTGGAAGGCTTCAAGTTCGAATCCATCTGCCAAGTTACCACTGAGGTGCTCTGATCATGGCACCGTCCCCACACACTGCTCCCTGGTCCTTAAAGCTGCCCACTGTTCACTTTGGTGATGGGTCAAAAACAGAGGTCACATTTGGTTGTGTTCAGTGGTGAGCTGTGTCACAATGACAAGGAGTTCACTTTCACGTTTCACTTTAAAAATGCTGTGATCACGTAGGGCAAGGGTACACAGTAAGCAGACTGCGGTCCAGTAGAGAAAGTTCAATCCGGCTTGACGTGAAATGGTTTAGGTTAGGATGTAACCGTGCACGATTCTGAGAGCTGTGCACAAGATACGGCCGACCGTACGGACATCACAGTACATGATAACCTTCAACTGAAATGGTGAATTTGGCTCCCATGAAAAATGGCGTGATGTTTATACGGTGGTCACGTCTCATTGGCTCCCATGAAAAATGGCGTGATGTCACGTCTCGTTGGGCTCAGGAGCTTGGCTTCCTCCCTGGGAGAAGCAGGAGTTCTGTAATCATGTACCCCTGACCAGGTGGCTAACTGTGGTTGCTAACTTTCCCAGCTTCACTTTTTAAATAAGAAGGATATGTCAATTTCTTTTCCACAATTTCCATGAACACATGAACATGAACTAGTCTCTGTCTGAACCACTGTTTTATATCTAGGTTTGGGGGCGACATCCTGAGTGGCGGTCGAGCTCTTCTGGGCGAGGACAGCTCTGTGATGGCTCGCATGCAGAAAAAGTTCTGGAAAACCAAGCAGGTGCTGATCAAAGCCACTGGCAAGAAGGAGGATGAGTATGTGGTGGCCTCGGATGCTGACCTGGATGCCAAACTAGAGGTAGGAGCTCATGGACCTTCTCCTTCAGAGTTATCTTTAAATACAGGTACCATACTGAAACAGACATTTCTATTCACCACGTACACTTTTCCACATAATTAACTATAAACCTTCAGATTAACTTCCAACCTTAGTTTTTCTGTTTGATCCCATAGCCAAGCATGTAATTCTCAATTCCAGCTATTTCATTTTAGCATTTAGGCGTCATGTCTAGTGATTTACCTTCCTGTGAAGCCTGGTTTCCGGTGTCTGGACTAGCTTATCAGTTTCCTTCTTTTCAGCCTTCCTGTATTTGTTTTCCGTTCTTGTAGAGCCATTATCTTTTTGATAAAAGTACATACATCTCTAAAAGTTAATGTTAAGGCGGTGTTACTTTCAGACTGTGCCTGTAATGAAAGTGTGTAAAGAAAACTAGGCTGAAACGAAGGCTGGCTTGTTTTTGTTATGAGCTGCACGGAGGACACACACACTCACACACTTCTCTCTTTATGTATACAGTGCTACCGTTCTAAGTGCACTTTGTTTGCACTGTGGCTTTCTTGCTGATAAGTTCTATTGCACGTTAATAGGTGGCACTAGAGCGCCCCTAGTGTTGAACGTACAAAAAGCTGCCTCACATCTGTGCAGTCCTGAGAAACAGGGCTGCTCTGAGAGCTCTTTGTTTGTCCTGATAAAGATCAGCCCTCCAGTGTGCTCCAGCTCCAGCTCCAGCTCCAGCTCCAGCTCCTGATGGGCCCCTCATTGTTTTTGTCCCAGAGAGGCAGAAACAGAATGAGCTCATAGGGGAGGGCGATGCTAAAGGTAAAGAAAATCAAGGAGGACCAGGTCTGCTAAATTTGTTGAATCTTTGTTTTTTAACGAACTCCGCCTATATTTGTCAAATACCTCTTCTCCTGAAGGTGAAGTAGGCCAAACTATTTTGAGGCTTTTTTCCCACTCAGTTTAATGACATAGGGTTATTACACAGGTTATTACCTAAGTGTCTCCACCATAAAATTATGTAGATGGATTTATTTTCAGTTTGCACAAATGTCACAACATTGCCTAAAGCAAAGAAGTTAGCAATGGTAGTATGGATAAAAGTGACTCACAGCATGGCTTACTGTTTGCTGTAACAAAACAAGCAACTTCAGGAGATGTCGAAAAGTGAACTCTTTACCCGGCTAGTTCGTCATAATAAACTAGGCTGAAGAAACGATTCAGAGCATGGCTATGGTTTTGGTCAAACCTCATGATAATCTACTGACTGTTGTGTTGTGTGCTGGCTGTGCTGTAGCAGGGAGCAGTAGGTGGCACGTTGTTTGACTTTGACAGGTGTTGGTCTTTTGTGGAGGTGGTGATTGTTTGTTCTGGAGTTGATCAGTAACTCCACATCATCTCTGCTACGGTTTAATGTTGGCTTTATATTGTGTAATCGGACCTTGTCGAACAAGCAGCGCAAGAGAAGCTGTGTGTTGATGAGCTCGCTCAGCTCCGTGAGTCAGACTGGACCAGGAAGGAGGTTGAGCTGAAACGTGATGGTTTTGGATCGAGTTACTGACTGGAATGTATTAAATATAGTTTGTCAAATGTTAAATACATGTATAGGATTTTTCAGTATGTATGTGTATACGGTATTTATATATAAATACACTTATATATATATATATCTACGTATAAACATACAACCTGAAAAATGCTATACATGTATTTAACATACTTATCTTTTACTTTTGTTGACCTAATCTGAAGGTTTGTGGTGAGAATATACATGTTGGACTGCAGAATACTGTTTATTACTGTATTTGTGAATACTGTCAAATGAAAAAATTCAAAATCGGAAAAAAAACGGTCGATGCACCTCTAAATAATTCAGCTGTCAGAGCTCACTGCATCCCTTTTAATGTGAAAACCTTAGTCTGTACGCTAACTTTGTCATAATCAATATATAAGATAAGACTTTACTCATCCCACACTGGGGAAAGTCCCTTGTTACAGCTGCAGGATAGACCTGTAGTAGGAACAGTAACAGCAGGGTACACACAGTATAATACACTGTTATTATACTGTAGTGTATTGAAATGATGGGTTTGAAGAACGTTTTTTTTCTGATGTCCGATGATAATGAACGTTTTCCCTAATGTCCACACAGTTCTTCCGCTCTGTTCAGTCCTCATGCACAGAGCTGCTGAAAGTGATTGGAAAATACCAGCACAGGATCACACGTGAGTGCAAGTGCATTTACAAAGATCCTTAGCTCTTAATAATGGCTCCCAGGTATTAAAGTTGTCTGAGCCTTGTAGTGAAAGCCACGATTGAAATATTATTCCTTCATATCTGTTCACATTTCATTTCTTGCCCTCTGAAGATTCCAACCTTTCTTCACAGTCTTGTCTCAGGAGGAGAACGAGCTTGGCTTGTTCCTACATTTCCAAGCTGAACACGACCGCAACAAGGCTGGCAACATGATGGACGCCACCAGCAAAGCCCTCTGCTCCTCAGCCAAACAGAGGTGACGTTAGGAATTAACGCCCATGTATCTCTTTCATCACCTTCTGGCATGTTCCAAACTAAAACTAAAACGATTCTTTCCGTACAAAGGATGGCGCTCTGTGCACCCCTGCACCGTTTGTACCAGGAAGTGGAGACTTTTAGAAGACGTGCCATCGCGGACACACTGCTGACGGTCAGTCGCATGGAGACGGCCCGCACAGAGTACAGGGGCGCTCTGCTCTGGATGAAGGACATTTCACAAGAGCTGGACCCAGACACATACAAACAGCTGGAGAAGTTCCGCAAGGTACCAGGAAGTTGCGCCGAGAAGTCGGGCAGACGATCAGTCGGTGTTGTAACTTCCTGTGTGTTTGTCCTCAGGTCCAGGCCCAGGTCAGAGGCTCAAAGGGTCAGTTTGAGAAGCTGAAGAATGACGTGTGTCAGAAGGTTGACATGCTGGGAGCCAGTCGCTGCAACATGCTGTCACACTCGCTCTGTACCTACCAGGTGAGTTTCTTTTTATCTAGGCTTCAGTAGAAGTGGCTGAAAAGACAGGTGGAGGTTCATGGATGTTCAAGATGCTGTTCTTAAACTTCATCAAAGCATCCGGCTGTCATCTCTGTTCAAAACTGGCTGCTTGGAATTTTTAGACTGTCATTTCTTTAGCTCTCTGCCCCACTGCCCACACTGCAGCTGTGTGAAGCATCACCAAAAGATCCAGTTTCTCTCCTCCTTCAGACTGTCGCTCTATTTTTCCGTCTGTTTCTTCTGTCCCACTGACAGACCACTCTGTTACACTTCTGGGAGAGAACTGCCAACGCCATGTCTGACATCCACAAGTCCTTCCAAGGACACGTGCCATATCAGTTCACCACACTGAAGGTCAGTCCTGATTTACAACAAATTCAACCATTGACATTTTACAGATAAATATAGAGGATTACTGATTAGATGACACTGTGTTTTTTCTCCATGCCTTCTTCTCCAGGATCTGAGGGACCCTCTGGAGCAGATCACAGAGCTTCAAAAAGGCATGGATGAACAGAATATTCCTCCACCAGACAAGTGAGAACACACAGGTCCACACTTGGTTTCATGATCCTAAAAACTAATGTTTCCCCTTATTTAATTAATAATTTTATTTTTCTCTCCTGCTTACCTGTTATTTTGTCAGTCTGGTTTCCTTGGATGACGGTAAGAAATCTTGAGCCCACTTTTTACTGCTGCTGTCCACTTTTATAGATGACCCCTGATTTCTTGGTTACATTCTTGTTTTTCCTCCTTCCTTCCAGATCCCACCGTGGACTCTGAGAAGGACAGTAAAATTAGTGACTTTGGTGAGTCTGGGTTTCTTCAAAGTCTTAGAAAAGGTTCTGAAGAGGCCGAATGTTAATGTTGTTCCACCAACAAACCCAATGCTGAACATCCGGTTCTACATATAACAAGATACTAAAAGTATTTTTATGCTGAACATCCGGTTCTACATATAACTAAAACTAAGATACTAAAAGTATTTTCCCAGGATACTTTTCAAGGATGCTAAAGCATCATGGGAGCCACATGACAGTTTTTCAGCTACACCTTCACTGGCAAAAAACATTTACATTTAAACTTAATTAATTTTGATTTCTCACCAAAAAAATTATATTTTTTCTCTTTGAGTATGTGTGTGTGTATGAGGCTAAAACTACAATGTAAATCCTTTAGCAGTTTAAGGGGACTGTAAAAGTAATTTTTCAGAAAATAACTTGTCATGTAAATTTCGGTTATTTAAAGTTAAAAAGACGTTAAAGGCCGTTTTTGTTTTGAAAAATTGTGCTCATTCAAGGGTAGCATGATGAAGAGCTGAAAGAGTTTTGAAATAGTTCAGTAATGGTTTCATGGCACGAAAGAGGGAATAAATACCAAAAAAGGAAACACATTGGCCAAGTTGTTATTTTAAACGTTGGTATTGGCCCAAAATGTCACAATCGGTGCACCACTCATTGTAACTTTATATTCACCTTCTTTTGCTGATTCTTGTTTGGATTCATCTTTGATGTCAGCTCGACCGAAAGCTTCAGCAGCATACGCAGCTATGGCTGATCACAGTAGAGCAGCAGCAGCAGCAGCAGGTGGAGCTGGAGCTTCTAATGCAGACCTCCTGCTCATGTCCTGTGAGGAAGCACAGCCTCAGCCTCCGTGTCCCCTCCAGGCTGGAGACCAGTCACAGCTGTGGAGCCTGTCACTGCCTCGCTCTGCTGGTAAACCGCTCTCCAGTGTCTTCTCCTTTTTCTACTACTTTCAGCTTTGACTTCTGACTTCAGCCAACTTTCAACTTCAACAAATTCTTTCGTTCTGAAGCTTCTTCTCTTCTTGAAGCCAGACAATCAAAAGTCTTTTCAATTCTCTCATTCTGGACTTAAAGTGGACCCAGATCCGTCAGCTGTGTGGTGAAGGTCCAAATGGTCCTAGACTGGACCGTCAGTTTCTGCCTCCATATTCTGATAATTCTCTCAGGATCCTGGTGCCGTTCAGGTCTACAGTCTGTTTAAAACCATCTTTTTTTTCTGTCCTTTTGTTGTCCACTTGCCCCCGCAGAGACGTCACTGAGACCAGAGGAGGAGGACGGTGAACTCGGGGACATGTCTTTCCTCTCAGATCTCTTGAGCCCAGGTCCAGCGTCGAGTGATGAATTTAGCAGAGAGTGGCAGGAAGCCTTTGGAATGTTTGAGTCCCAAAAAGTAGAAGCAGGAGGACCAGCAGCAGCATCAGCACGAGGAGGACACGAGGAGGAGCAGAAGCAGCAGCATCAGCAGCACCAGCACGAGGAGGAGCAGAAGCAGCAGCATCAGCAGCACCAGCACGAGGAGGAGCAGAAGCAGCAGCATCAGCAGCACCAGCACGAGGAGGAGCAGGAGCAGCAGCAGCATCAGCACGAGGAGGGGCAGGAGCAGCAGCATCAGCACGTGGAGGAGCAGGAGCAGCAGCATCAGCACGAGGAGGAGCAGAAGCAGCAGCATCAGCACGAGGAGGGGCAGGAGCAGCAGCATCAGCACGAGGAGGGGCAGGAGCAGCAGCATCAGCAGCACCAGCACGAGGAGGAGCAGGAGCAGCAGCAGCATCAGCAGCACCAGCTCCAGCACCAGCACCAGCACCAGGAGGAGGAGTGGCAGCAGGAGCAGCAGGTCTTCGTGGCCTGGGTGGCTTCCTGCCGTCACAGTTGCTTGACCAAAGTCTGAGCGCCACAGGTCAGACAACGCCCTCCACTGGAGAGGAGAGCTCTGTGCAGCACAAGAGTTAAAGACTGGAAATAACAAAGGACAAACGACAGTGTCTCTTTTCATCTCCTCTGTTTCTGCTTTGTGTTTTCAGGCTGGTCGACTCCGCCCATGTTCAAAGCTCCGCCCCTGCAGCTCCCCGCTGACCACAACCCATCATCTCAGCCAACTCCGAGTTCAGCTGCTAACGGTGAGTTTCCATGTCACTGAATTTGGATCTCAGGAATGATATGTTTATGAAGTAGTGGAGTGATTCCAAGGTTCGGTTGGCGCTCCGTCAGGCCGAGAAGGTTCTACAGGTGGTCCTAGAAGAGGTTTAGAAAATAGATGATCATTTTAAAAAAATTAAACATTGTAATTTTTGTTTGACAATTTTAGCATCTCTTATCTTTGTATTGCTAGCACAAGATTAAAGACAATTTACTGATGGTATTTTACTGTGTACTGTACTCACGTACTTGTCTTTGTTTCTGTAGCACCAGCAGGTGGCTCCAAAGACATGTCTGCATGGTTCAATCTGTTCGCAGACCTGGATCCTCTGTCTAACCCAGACGCTATTGGACGGTCGGCAGATGAGCTGCTCAACGCCTGAAGGTCGTCCGTGTGTGTTTGTGTCACACATGAATATGTTAGCAAGCAGATATTTTAAAACACTAAAAGAAAAACACAGATGGTTGTTAAAAACTGTAAAGTGATCTTCAACACTGGACAACAATGCTACTATTAGTGCCGTCATAAGATCCTTGTGCGTTTGTGTGTGCACAGCAGAGTGGATGTTGGGATTGCGGGGGTTAATTCAGGGTTAACTCATGCTTTGCTTTTGTTGCCTTGTTTTTACATTGAAAAACAAATGTAAAACTTGATTAACCACAAACATTCTATTTACTTCAACTTTGCCTTTTAATTTAACTGGAGGAGTTAAACAGATGATTAAAAAAACATGGCAGTTCTTTTTCCAATAAACTGTACAAGCAAACATCGAGTCCTTGTTTGAGTTTTGTTCCAGAGATGTTGTTCAGTTGGGCACACCTGTAATATCTGTTCATTCAAGCTACTTTAAAAAGAAAATTGTTGATGGTAACATCATTTTGGAAACAGACTCTCAGACCTTCACACAGTTGTGTTTACATCACCATCGGTCCAGGGTGGTCTCATATGTCCCTGCTCCAGGTTCACGTAGTGATGCTACAGCAACAAACTAGTTTGTGTACATCAGGCTCACAAAAATAAAATACAACAAAACATTGATAAAAGTCTAGTGCAGTGGTTCTCAACCCTTTTTTGGCCTGTGATCGCACTTTAACTTCACAAACTTCCGGCGGCTCCAGAAGAATTTTAGTAGCTGTCACTCGTGCAGTCAGCTGTCAATCAAGCTTTGCCGACTCAGATGGTTCTATATGCTGCATTTGATTTGATTTCAGTTTATATTTATGAACGTGAAAACATACAGTTGTTTAAAATTCAGTGTGAGGTTTTTAATCACAATTCTAATCAGATTAATAATTAGTTGAAAGGAAAATGTTATCAGTCATTTTTTTAATCAATAACTCAGGATTTAAAAACACTGGTCTTCCTATGACAGTGGCCTGGTCAAAGTAGAAAAAAGTATATATAAATAACAATATGCCAAAGAAGGAAATCATTATAGGGCCAAAATTTAGCAGGATGACTAGAACCAAAGACAACTAAATGTCAAAGACATAGTATTAGACTCAAATTGGAAAAAAAAAACCCTTGAATGTTTCCATGACACGTTGTTCAAGAAAGAAAACGTTTAAATAAGTTAATTTCCCAGCCTGGTGTACACCAAACCGTGTGTCCTTCATTTGAGATTTCTCCACCAATCCCACTGCTTCCACATCAATAAATACGTAATCATTCACAATAATAACACGCAGGTATTCACAGTAGTATAAGAGGAAGAGGAAACGAACAGGAAGCTATAATCAGCTGATTATACAAACACAGTGTACCTCCATATTTACAGAGCCCCAAACATTCCTGACCCACTGAGGCAGGCACAGAGTGGAGTGCTGATGACACGTACAGAGGGGCAGGATCTGGGCACGGAGAGGCAGCACACACACTTTTAACACACCACAACTCTGTCCTAATCTCTCACACACCAAACATTTCTCTACAAGCCAGCAGCAGGTGGCGCCAGTAGAACAATAATCCAGGGGAACAGCTGGTCTACTGTACCAGTCCAGCAGTCGTACATATCAGATGGTGTCTCTACTGTCCCACCTGCAGCTAAAATCACAGGCCCTCAGCAGCCCACAAAGTGGATCGCATCACAAGTTGGATTTAAACACAAGCCCCTAAAGTGTGGGCCGATGTCTGCTTTGGTAACACAGAAACACAGACTGGCCCAGAAATGGGCCACACAATCTCTTTTAATTAGCTCACATTCTGTGTTAAATTTACAGGCCTCGTGTAGCCCATACTACTGGTACCCAGTGGCCCACATGAGGTGTACAAGATTCAAATTCTTAATCTGATTGCTTCGCCCAAACTGGTTATTTTTTGGGCCTAGTGCGTAGCTAGGCGTGTAGAACGTGTGACCCACGTTCCCAGTGGCCCAGATGTGGGCCATTTAAAGCTCACAGTTCATGGATATTGTTTGACCAAGTGAAACAATGTTGTTTTGTGGTAACGAGAGGATTGGCTCACATAAATAATGGGCTACATCCCACAACAAACTTTTGGACCTCTTTCTTGAACTTCATTGGCCCAACATTGTGTGGGTAGGATTGTGTTGGCCAGACTGTGAATGCAGATGCGGGCCATTGAATATTAGATATTCACCACCAATTTAATACAAACTAATTCACATTTTCAACGTACAGAAATGTACATGATGTGTCTTTGGCGGTACCACATTTGGTACCCACTAACTGGGTCACATCATTTGGCTCAATTTTGGTGAATTAAATGTTTGTGTTTCTGGTTTCAAGATGAGTGACTGATAAATTGGTGTGGGCCAAGTTTTGACTGTGTCTGTATTCTTTTTCATCTGGTGGCCAAATGTTGCAATATCAGGTACCCAGAATGTGGGCAGCACCTCAGGTCCAAACTCTTGTTGCCAGCTGACTGGCAGACTAGATGGACATAGTTACAGTTGATGTGAAGAGGCAGACATGCTGTATCTGGATTGTGTTTCCTGGGGATCCAGACTAGCCACCTGAGGGGCACAAATATTTGGTCTAAATTTGCCCTCTGGTATAGTGGCTCTGCCCAGTTACAGGCAACAAAGTCCTTTTCACATAACCCACATATAAGACAGGTATATGGGCCTTACCTCAATGTGTGGCCCAGATTTGAGAAGCCTGATGTGGGCTTGTATCTGGGTCAGTTTCAGCCATAAAAGAAACAGTTTTGATTCAGCTTTGTGGTACGCATTCTGCGGGCCAGATTTTCCTCTAGTTAAATGGGTCACTCCAGCCTGTAAATAATGGCTGTGTGTGGCACAAAGACTTTTCCCGGATGTGGCTTTACATGGAATCAGTTCCCTTATGCCAGGGCTGGCCAAACTGGTCCACAAGGGGCCGCTGTGGCTGCAGGTTTTTATACCAATCAAGCAGGAGCAGCACACCTGACTCCACCCATTTAATCAATTGATCTCAGTCTTCCGACAGCTGATTGGTCGAACTGTGTGCCCTTGGTTAGTTGGAACAAACACCTGCAGCCACACGGCCCTTTGAGGAAGAGTTTGGACATGGACGTGCCTGTCTTATGCTCTATGAGCCCTGTTCTCTAGTGTGTATCTATGTCCATCAGAGTACTGAGCTCATCACTGCCCTCTGCTGGTTTGGAGTAAACTGAGCCATCTAGAGTATCAGGCACGTTTTTTTTTTTTTACTTTTCTTCTTGGTCTTTTAAGATTTGCTACAATTGTTATATACAGTTCATGTGGCAGCACCAAAATGAGCCTCGGTGACCAAAAGAGTGGTCAAACTGTTGGTCAGAAAGAAAACCTGCAGCCATTTGTAATCATCCAAGGCATTTCTTATAACAAGAGATGTAAAGACACAAAAAGATATGTTTGTGGAACAGTGCCATGGTTTGATGGACTGAAATGAAAGAGTTTCTCCTCTGAAATCCTTCCTCCCCCCCCTTCCACAGGAACAGGAAGTGTATAAAAAGCAGTGAAATGTGTTGCGGGAGGAGGAGAGGCAGTGGGAAGCACTTCGTCAACTAAAGAAAGACCTCAGATCAGAGAGTAGCTGGCATGCTGAAGGCATTTTTGGAGCAGAAGCATTGATTCCATTGTTTGTGATTTCAGAGCAGGCTGACTTAGTTGTGGTGGTTGGAAAGAGCCGTCAGAAGCTCTCTGGCTCCTCCAGGAGGCAGGGCTGGGTGGACAGAGGCACCAGGGACGGGGACAGGCTACGCAGTCCCACGCCAGGGCGATAACTGAGCTCAGGGGCGGGGAGTAAGGGCTTGAGGATGCTGACGAGGCAGAAGGCCGAGCCGCTGTTAGGAATGAAGTTGACTTTGTTGCGGTCGGGACACAGGAAGGGCGGGACCTCCTGCAGAGGCTTCGTTCTGGAACAACAACAACAACAACAGCAGCACATACAAGGTGTTGGAGTTACTGGACTTCTTCTACCCATCAACCTACTGTCATGCTTCCTTCTACTGTAGCTTCTTAATGTATAACCTTGAGGATGTTTGGGAGTTTTGTTAGGAAGTTTGGCTAAATGTGACTTTTAAATATTGATCAGAAATATCGTTTTTTTGCTGTTATAAAGTTCAGAATTAGAATTAAAACTTGATTTTTCAAAGGTTTACACTAAGGTTTACAATTTTAAAAATGTGCTTTTAGCAGCATTCTTTTTCTTTCAGAGCTTTTTTCATGATTTTAAACTATTTTTGAAATATATTTTGTCATAATTATCTTTCTACAAGTATTTGAGGAAAATTCTTCCTAACTTTAAGCTGATTCTCTTTATTATTCTATATTTGGAGTAAATTTTATTACCGTTTCGAAAAACTGATCTCACTGACATTTATATTTGACCTGGCCATTTTCTTGGTATCTGTTATTTATTGTCACTAAACTGTAGATATTTTCCCTCGTTGTTTAATCTCTTTTGGAATATTTCTATAAATTGTTTTGGTCAACTTTCACCTTTTGAAGTCTAAATTGTAGCCTAAATGTTTTGCCATTTTTACTAACTTTGAGCTATTTCTAGTTCACCTTTTGGTTTTAAGCTTTCTTCTAAAATGTTTATTTTATTTTTTATTAAATGCGGATTGTTAGTAAACATTTTTTAGCTAATTGTTTTACCTTAAACATTTCCCTGAATTTTCTTTAGTATATGGTATTTGACCTTTTCTGGGCTAACTTTGACTTCTTCGTTCTACTCACATGGAGTCTTCAAACACTTTGACCTTCTCACAGCCCTCTGGTGGTTCTCTCTTGAACATGTAGCTGTTGTTTGGCCTGGGGGAGGCGGCGTACTTAGGCAGTGGGGAGCAGGGGCTCAGCTCTGAGGACGACACCAAGTCAGTTATATGTTTGTGTGTATTTCACTGTACCGTATTCACAATAAGGCATGTAGCAAAAAAGCCAAAATCAGTCAAATTTAAAAAAGTAAAATTTAAAAAGTACATATAAAATAAATTCTTAGTCAATAGTTTGCCAAATTACAAAAAGAAAAGTCAAACCTCAGTCAAAAAGATAAATAAATATTTTAGCCAAAGTATGTTTAGATATTTTAACCCTTTGTGTCTTTCTGTGTCTCTGTTACCTTTGTCCTCATAGGGACTTCCTCCGCTGCCGTGCCCCAGGTCACTGAGGACGCTGAGGTAGGAGGGTGAGATGGAGTCAGGGCGGCTGCTGCAGTTGCTGTGGTTGCCGCTTAAGCCGCCACCTGATGGCGTCTGCGTGTCAATGCTGCGGGTGCTACTGCTGCGTCGCGGCGGGACGGGTGGAGGGGCGCGGTGGCCATCTGGAACATCCTGTGGCTGCACACACAAACACACACAGACAAATAAGATGATAATAATAATGCAGATGTCCTAATCCCAGGCCCAGTGGTGGGGCGTGGACCAACACTGACCCAGATGAATGAACCCTGGATATTCAGCTGAAAACTCACCACAAGGGTCTCTTCCTTCTCTGGGGTGTCTCTGATGATGATGCGTTCTATCTCCTGGTTCAGACCCTCAACACTGTTGCGGAAACGAGGGGCAGAAGACTTGGATATAGGGATAGGAATTAGAATAGTCTTGGGCATAGACGTCTGCAAAAAGAAAAAAGAAAAAAACCATGAAGACATAGTGATGGACCAAACCAGATAGAACACCAGTCCTAAAGCCTAATGACTGGACCACACAGCCACTTTCATCTGGCCCAATACACTTCTGGCCCAGAGCTCAGTGTCTCAAACTTGTGGTTTCCATAATCGGACACACAAATGCATTTTAAATTAATCTGAGGTCTACAGACTGAGTAGCAGAATATTTCACATTTTGTATTTTCTGAGTCCAATGACCCTAATTATTAGGTCAATATATTTTACAAGACATGTTAGTGATTTCAGAATTTTTTCAAGCCTCCCCCGACTGACCGTAGCTCATAGTACACCTTGAACCGCAGATCATTCAGTACAGTTGTTATGGAT
>NC_024320.1:8063397-8124734 GCF_000523025.1 Cynoglossus semilaevis
ACACACACACACTCACACACACACCGTGCTGATCACCTGTGACTGTATGATGGCATTGAACGGAGACTTCCGTTCTTTCTCCCTCCGATGTCGGCTGCTGCGCTTGCTGCGCTGAAGCTGCTGACGCAGTTTGGCAATCTGACGAGAGACAGAGCGTTACATAGGAGGTTAGAGCATACATGGAGCTGAGCGAAGGAGAAACCTCTGAGCAGTCCATGTAGGGTGACTGTGAGGCTGGTGATGTAGTGAAAACCACAGCAGTGTAGAAACTCATAACAAACCTCTTTGAGCTGGTCGGTGCTCCCGCAGGAGGCTGAGCGTTTGTGAGAGCCCCTCCTTCTCTCATCTGCCCAGACCCTGGGGGTCTGACACAAACATATATCACATAGATTACGAAGGATGAAACACTCAAAAGCAGCAGCTACGGCAACATATCTTTACTACGTATTTGGACAATTTTTGATTCATTTTTTGATGAGAGTTCATTTTTTCATGAGAGTCATTTCAATAGTAGAGAATAAGTCGGTGTGGCTCATAAAAGTGAACCTTAAACCATTTTCTGTCGTTTACTGCATGACATCATATTTTACTTTACTTTTACTTTACTTACTTGGTGTAGAGAATAAGTCGGTGTGGCTCATAAGAGTGAACCTTAAACCATTTTCTGTCATTTACTGCAGGACATCATATTTTACTTGGCCTGTTTTTGAGATTTTTGTTTAACTAATGTTGGACTTACACTAAATGTATTTTTACTGAAATACAGCAACACTGTGTACAAGCCCAAGAATACTGTGTAGTTCAATTTAATAAAATATATGCTGTGAATACCACTTTGTCATCTGCAATCAATAGAGTGAAGAGGTGTGCATTTGTTTGATGCTACAATTATCCAAGGTTAAACGTACAATCATTAATAATACTTCAAATGTAGTACTCAATGCAATGAAAAGTGTTGCAAAAAACCAAACTTTAGGACACTTGAGCACAGCTTGAAACTCACATCGTAAGTGTCGTTTACATGTGTTGACTGTGAGTAAGTGAAGTCTTCACCTGCGCCACATGTTCAATGTTGTTGAACTAAATATCCCATACAGCAGAATTAATTAAAATTGAATTCCAATTTGTTTAAATAATTCTTTTTTTGTTAAATAAAAATACATTTTGCTTGATTCTGTTACCTGTGGACTACTTACCTGTGTGGCCTTGTCCCTCATGTAGGAAACGTGTTGGTGCTGGCTTTCGTCCTGAGGCCAGGGACCTGTCAGGTGAGAGCCAGCGATCGCGCCCTGTGAGGGCCACAGCTGGACGCAATAGCAGGAGACCAGGAGGAGAATGAGAAGCTCGACGAGGGAGAGGATGAGGTGGAGGAAGTGTCACAGGTCACAGGTCACAGGGTGAAGGTCACAGATGTAGCCTGTGGAGGACAACACAGAGACAAGGTAACGGTCAACAGTTCTGGATTCCAGACTTGAGTCCATAAAACCACAATCACTTTCATGATGCATCATGGGTAAGTTACACAGCAGGGACTCACACAGTGACAAAGTGCTTGGTGTGGTTCTACTGAAACTACTCCAGGGTTCTAACTGAAGATGGAACCGAATCTGTTCTTACTTTGTCAATTTGAGGCTTAGGTAAAATGTATTATTATTTACTCAATTTAAATGGTTAGAAAAGCTATCAATTAGCAATTCAGCTAACTCTTACAGTAATTAACTTTAAGGATTTGGTTAATTTGTGTCACTATTAACAGGAAGTGAACAATTTCCTGCACGATTATTATTTGTTTATCTTTTGCTAACTTTAAGATTTGAGTTACTTCAGGAATAGGTTTTGTAATGTTTTAGCTGTCATGATGATTTTGATTTTATTATGTTAACTATCATTAAGCTATTATCCATTATGTTTAGCTAGTTCCGACCTAATCCCTTGTTATTTTCCACTCACTCAATCTGTGATCCTACAACTCTTTTGTTGATCTGACATTTAAAACCCAAACAACATCTAGTGCTGGGTCACCTGTTGGAGACAGAGTTTTTCACTCAAGTAAAATGAAACAAACATCAATTTTTTTTTGTCTAACATAATTATTTGATGTTTATTTTCCAATCCAGCCTTGGGTTGGATTGGAGGGTGAGCCACCAGTTGATGATCACTGATATAGTCTTTGACATGAGAGCAGTGCCGTCTACAGAAGCTTAGCTGGACATTTTCTATTCAGACTTCCCAAAACTTAATTATCAACCAATAGCCCTAATGGCATGCATATCTGACTATGTAGTGGAGAAAAGCCCTGTTTATGTAGTAGGGCAGTGCACATTAAAATAGGACAGCTATCAATTACAGGCTGCTGTTGCAGTCATGCTGTCCTATTAAAGGCCTGCCTGTCTGTGTAAACACATAAACAAACCATCAGACACACAGTTGGTCGGCAGGATAAGCAGCTCATGGCCGCCTCACTCAGTCTGTCCAGCCTTCTGGTTAGTCACAGTGACGTTAATCCGCACACAGCTCCCTGGTTGATAGTCTTTGAACAGCTTAAAACAGGGGGTGGGTGGTCACTGGCGGCCGTGGCCTGATTCTGACCCAGTGACCCTGATTTAGC
Organism: Cynoglossus semilaevis; assembly: GCF_000523025.1. NCBI lineage: Eukaryota > Metazoa > Chordata > Actinopteri > Pleuronectiformes > Cynoglossidae > Cynoglossus > Cynoglossus semilaevis. The sequence goes on from NC_024320.1 coordinate 8,066,006, forward strand.
AGACAAATGCTGTAACTGTCATTTCATTTTACAGTTTTTGCTTCATATTGTAATTTACGTTAAGGTATCATAATGATAACATTACATTGAGTTTGTCCACTAGTGGGTGAGTTTTAACTGTACGTCTAAATGATGAAACAAGACTAAACTAAATAATACAAAAAATAAATGTATGAAAGATGGTGATGTAACCAAGAAACGCCATACGTCGAGGACATTGTAAATAATAAATAAAAATAATTTAAAACAAACTGCTGCACAAAATGCAGTATTAAAGTAGAAAATCTAAACAGACATAGGCATAGTAACACACAGAACGACAAACAGGTTTTTTAAAAGGGTTTTCTCAATGGAAATACTCAGCTCTGTGTGAGCTGAGAGAGGCACTTTTGATCCTGCAGCTAAATTTGGCTCAGGCCTGTGCTGGAGCACATCACTGTTGCTAGGGAACAAGGCCAACTGATATTCATTAATGCACAGCTGCACTGTGTGTGTGTGTGGGTATATGTGTGTGGTGGGGGTTAGCAGTAACCAGCTCTCTTTTATTTTGACAGGTTTTCCTCAGTCTGTGACACAGAGCAGTGAGCTCTTGTTATGGTGACTGTAGGATTACACATCAACTACCAGGGTGAAGACCCACATGCAGTAAAATGCTGAATACTCCAACTAAATAAATGCAAAATCAAGCAGTTCACTGGGTCCCTCAGCTTTAGCTGTTCCTCTATTATATTTACTTATCCTTATTTTAAATCTTGTGAAAGAAAGAAAGTCTTGCTAGCCAACCAGCCACCTGCAATATTTATTGATTTTTTTTAGTTTTTTCTGATTTAGTGTGGGATGATTTGACTAAACTTTTTGTACTGATTTCTAGCAGTTTTGAAGTAACTTGCTGCTGTATGGTTTGGCTACATTTGTAGTAAACATATTGTACTTTAAATTATAAAAGCTTCTTTAAAAAAATCTATATCTATCATTTATAGCAATTAAGCATTCATACCTTAATCTTAGATAAAACATATTTATATATGTTATTTTCAGTAATTAGCTTTTGACTACCTTTAATTTGTAACACAACATTTTCTGAGCAGATACAGCTATGTTTATGACAGCTGACAATGGTCTACTAATGCCAGTGTTCATGTATGTGTATAATGGTTTTTTGCTATGATGTTTATGGATATATTTGACTTTTCCACTGACATTTAGCTATTCCTTAGCTGAATAACTTTTTTTATCCATTCCCCTACTTTATTTTAAATATTAGTTAAATATAAAGTTAAATTTCAGATTTTTAAAAAATGTAATTCATAGCATAGTTTAAATCGAGTAGTTCATATTTTTTTAAATCAACTCTTAGTTTTTTTAATCTGTTAACGATTTGATATTCTATTTTATTTTTTTGTAAAATAAATGCCTTTATTTTTAGAATTATATTGCAACATATCTTTACAACACAATTAATACATCAATTTTACTAACGTTTAAATTTGGATCAGCTGCACTTACTGCTGTTCATAACAAATAGCCAAACATTTAGCAACAAACAGAACATCATAAACAAGCAGACGTGGTAGGCGTGTGTGCTGGAGAAACCTTGTTTACAAAACATTTTGCAAATGAAACGACTTGAATTGATAACGCCATCTCACGGTTGAATGAAATGAAAACATGAAGAAAAACAAAATCTCAGCTCACCTGCTTCAACGAGATGCTGCACCTCTAGGAGCACAGGGCTCCTACGTATCCCGCCGTATCCACTGATGTTTGTGTCTGCGTCAGGATGCTACACAGGCGGCGAGTGAAGCTGGGGTGAGGTCGTCTACAGGCGAGGAGAGCTTCTTTTGCTAACAACATAACACTGAAAGACGGAACAGCTTTTGTGGACACATGAATTTTGTGGAAATTGGCGCCGTCGTACTTGCAGTCTGCCTTTTTTACGTCCTCGTCGTGGATGGATAAATTTTTTTTCTCTCTACTCGGGGATGCGGCACGATGGCCGAGGCAGCTACAGTCACAATGTTTTGTAAAATAATAAAATAAAATCAAAACGAACTCTAACATGCATTTATAGACTGATAAATAATTTCAGCAAACCGTGAATATAAACAACAAAATTATCGATAAATAAAAAAGACACCATAATAACAACACGAAGGATATAGAAGGGGTAACGGTGATGCTGGGCTAGCCTCGGTTGACACGACGGGAGGACCAATATAGCTAATCACGGTAGTTTGTACATGTGCATTTCCGGTTATTCCTTTCACAATAAAACATCGGCGCTGTCCTCTTCTCTGGTGACAAGAGACAAAATCAATATTGATTATCAGCTTAAACATGAATCAACCGCTCTAGTACAATTCTGGGGCAAATAAACTGATACCAAACCACAGTAAACGCCACAAATATACTTTTGTTTTTATTCTTAAAATAGAGGAATGCATTTCTGGTCATCTGCTTTCTAACTTAACATAACCTACGGGGTGCTGTGACGCTGCAGCAGCGCTGTGCGTCTCGCGCTGATGCTGCAGTTGCTAGGGCGCGTGGAGCAGAAGGCGCAGAGATGCAAGAACGGAAAATGTCTCCCCCTTGCGCCCGCTCACTGTCACTGTGTCGTGAATGGAGCCAACATGGCGGGCTTTTTTTTTTTTTTTTTTTTACACAATTGAGACACTTTTTGAATTGTGTTGTACGTGTTGTCATCAATATCAGTCATCATTGCCAAAAGTCAAGCAGTTTAATCTTTTTGTTACATGATCGTTTTGGTGCGTTCCAGCAGCAGAGGCACAGTATTTTAATCCTAATACTTAATAAAGGATTTGTCCAGATCAGAGAGTGACAGGAAGAACACTGTTTTTCTGTAGGTTATTCTTTTTAAATTCAGACATTATAGGGAGTGGGGGTGGGTGGAGGGGGGTGCTGACCAGTAGAAGGTTCTGGTAGTTAGTAATGCAACACAATGTAAACAGTGATTATATTAGAGGTTCATCCATGCAACAGAGTAGCATGCTATTTCTATTGGCAGAGATGTTGCCCTTGAATGTTGTGACGAATGCTTTTATAATTTGTTACTTACTTATAATTTCATACTTATTTAAGTATGAATTGTAGCTTTTTTTAAACTAAAATGAGGCTTCCCTACAGGCTGCCATATTGGATGTTTTAAGCTCAGAACAGTTTGTTCCAAAAGTTAGGGCAATTTTGAATTAACTTAACATATTACTACATTGCTTGTAACAGTGTCATCTGTGAGGGTATGCAGCCATGGACGAAAACCTGGAAAAGTGAAGGTCAGAAGAAGTGATTGATGCAGGGGAATTGAAGCTGCAAAAAAGGTAGTGTACAGAGATAAGCACAGTAGTAGATGAAATCAACCACACAGAGTTGCCAAAGAGTGAAGGTGGAGATTGCAAATTTGAAAGGGAATGTTTATGAGACAATGGTGAGATCTGTTTAAGTGCAAAGTGAAAGTGAACTCCTTATTGTGACACAGCTCACCACTGCACACAACCAAATGTGACCTCTGTTTCTAACCCATCACCAAAGTGAACAGTGGGCAGCTTTAAACACCCAGGATCAGTGTGTGGGGACGGTGCCATGATCAGAGCACCACTGTGACAACTTGGCAGCTGGTGGACTCAAACCTGAAACCTTCCGGACCCAAGTCCACTTCCTTAACCACTATGTCACCCATTTAAAATGATAATTTTCTGTGTAATAAAATAATTGTTGGTACTTGCTAGTATTTTTTTAACTGAAATCTTACATCCATTTTTACATACAGTATATTCTACAATTGAATATTGTAATAATGCTTAATGTTAAAATTACACTTACCCATCCATCATTAGGTATTCTTTGTTTCCTGGAACAGATGGAAAAGACATGCAGACAAGACAAATGAATGATGCAGGAAATGTCACAAGTAAATCTGTCATGATTCAACTTCTGAAGCCAAGTCCACCTCCTCAACCACTAAGCCACCACAGCCCACTGTTTTGATGCAAGATAAGTAGACAGTGTTACCATCTAAAAAGACAAGCGGGTAAGCTAGAGGTAGCTGAAATGAAGATGCAAAGATTTTCAGTGACCAGGATGGACAAATCAGAATTGAGAAGATCAGAGGGACTGGTATAAGTTGAACAATGACAGAGTGGATATGTTGGACAACAGATAAACATGACGATAAGCACGATGAAAAGAAAAAAAACAACCTTGGAGTTCATTGGATGAGTTGCAGGAGGGGAAAAAAGGTTGGTTGGAGTTAGTAACTGTGAGCAGTACTTGGCCCTGAAAAAATACTTTTGAGACTCCCAGGTTTAACAGCAAAAAAAAAAAAAAAGCCCTACAATACTTTCATACATTTATTGAGATTTATTCTTCCATATTAACTTGAAAATGTTTACAGAAACTGTACCGAGCATATGCATAGCAATGGAATCAAATGCCATGTCCATTGAATGCAAAAAAAAAAATCCATAAAATGATGCAAATATCAATGTAGTACACATACATGATTACTTTTTTTTCTTATACAAATTACACTTTACAAAAACGAATGAGATCTTTTAATATGCTCTGAAGCAGCGCTAAAAATACAAGATGGGTGCAGTGACGTTTCAGCACGCCAGTGCTAGGTCCGCAAAACATTCTAATGCTCATTAATGGACTCACTGACATCAGTTACTCCAAGATTAAAAAATAAAAAGGCAAAAAGCATAAATTATATCCAGCGTGCTTTGGTGGGTACTTTATATAGACAGACTAACTTCCAGGCCTTGTAGTGTGGGTGGCTGTAGTGGTATAACGTTCACAACTTGGTTAAATCCATCTGTAGTTTGGACTGGCATGATTGTAGAACCTCTAGTCTTGTAGCCATCCATGTTTGTTTTTGTTTTGTTTTTTTGCAAGTAGAGAAATGCCACAAAAACCCTTTCCAGTACACTGGGATCAGTGTTTAGTGTTTGTACCCCCTGAAGATAGTCCACTGTAGAAAAGAAAAGCTGAGGATAGTAGTCCATTTTCTTCTCAAGATTAAAAAGGCAGGTAGGGTGGGGGTGATATAGTCTGGTAGATTGATTTCAGAATTATTGTGACACATTTATAAGTCCAACATACATTACCATATGAAAATAATAAAATGATAAAACAAGGACCCATATTGAAGCAATAAAAGAGAACATACCAAAAAGCTACATCCTATTGCACAATCCAAAATTGTTGTACAAAAAAGGATAGTCAAAGACAAAATTGGCACCACATACAACTGAACAAAAATTACTTTCAAAAAGTAGTTTATATAGTATAGGACTGTCACCTTTTCAGTTTAGATATCTGTTCAAAGTCAAGGATGGAATTAGAAATTGAAGAGTAAAAACCAAGTATTGAGAAGCTTCTCCATAAATACATTTTGGGTCACAAGTTAAAGAAAACAGCATTTTTGAAAACTGCAAAAGAACATTTGTGGGGTCAAGTGTTTTACAAATGTCAGGTGTCTTGCTTTTACCTTAATGTTTGCTGATTTTTATTGCTTGTTTGAAGAAAATTTCATATGTAGATCCTGATCATTTGTATGTTTGCTTTTATGTGCCCACTGTTTGAAAGAATGTTCCATTAAAACTACACTCATGTGGAGTGAGCCCAACTGTCCAGCCATGATACGACAGCTGAAGCCAGGTGGACATTTCCAGCTTGCCAAGTTCATGTGCAGCCAGTTTGTCATCAAGTCACCCACTGAAAATGTTTCCAAAAATATCTACTTTTGCAAAGTAAATTGTTTGTAACCTGTTCATGTGAAAATTTGTGTCATGGTTTAGACAACATAACTTCACCGTGGCCCAATTGGTAAAAGAACAGTGACTCTGGAATGTTTTGGTGTAAGTGATCAATCTTATTGGTCCTTCTGGACACTGCAGCATCCAAAGGCAACATATATGGGTTGACGTAATATATATAGGAGCTCATCATAACACTGCATTTAACTGCAATGCTGTTTTCGTAGTACAAACGGCTCTCTGTCTGTGTTCTTTTGTCCCGCTTTAAGCAAAATAAAAATAAATATCTTTGTGGTCGTTCAGGACCAAAAAGCTCTGTATTATTTTAAAATAACCTGCTCTTTTAGTTATTTCTCTGCTCTTAAAAGAAAAATGTAGATTTTTATTTATGATAGTACTTTACATTTATCTTTGTGTCAATACAATGTTATTATGAATTAGCCAGAAAAGTGACAGCCCTAATATTGTCTTTTAAGACATTTAATTATTTTAAAGAGATTACTCATTTCGAGTTGCTTGGTACACCAAAGTCTGTTGATTGTTTGTCATCGCTGTTTACGCTCCATTCCATTTTTTCTTTCTTAAGTTTTAGACCACTTCATGTTGAGGTCAGGATAAAAGAAAACACTGATTTCAAATGGTTCAAAGTGCACATAGGAAGGAAATAAAAATAAAGAAAACTGTTTAAAAACGTTACTGCTCGCGGGCCAACAGAAGGAAGCTAAAAAAAAAAACAAAAAAAAACATTAAAAAAACACTGAGAATGCTGCATAGCTGGATTCCATTTAAAGCAAAGCCATCTTCAGAAAGACACACAGAAGACACAGAGAAGCCTTATTACTGTACACCATTGGACTCAAAGGACGCTTCACACAAACATCTCATAGCTTCCTGTTGCTGATTCAGAGCTAAACAGAGAAAAACCCAACAGGCTCTGTTCATCTATTTTGTTTTTTTCGGTCTGGTCACAGGGTCAGGGTTCACACATGTGTGTCACTGGGTTCACTGGACAAACTACCTCCTCTCAAATAGACAGCTGAACTTGACTTGGGTCGGTTGTTACCGTGACCTTGCCTGTGGGCAGACCCGTTGTTGTTGACTTCAGGCCCTCGGGTGTCTGTGGAAATCACCCACGTAGTAGGTCGCCACTTCTTCAGGGAATATGGCGTTTTGACGCGCTTCTTAATTTTATCTCCTGTCCCCAGGGCCCCGTCCGCCTGCATCAAACCATCCTCTGGGAAATAGGAAGTTAAAAGATGAGTGATTCTAAAGTTTATCAATTTCAGCTACCTTATGGACTATGTCATGTTAAAACACTTTGTTGTTTTTACAATAGCAGTTGTGTTTTTGCTAGTGAAGCTAATGTCTAGACAGCATTACACTGTATCTGAGATACGTTTGAAAACACTTAAGCTGATCTTACTTTGTCTAAGTAATAATATTTTCCCAACAATATCACAGAATTAGAGAGGTGTACAACATTTTGATGCCACAAATGGTTGCAGTGTTGGGAGGAAAATGTAGTGGTGTTTAGCAGTTGAAATGAAAAAGTGTGTCACCTAGTGAAGTCAGGTCCTGTGTCGTGAAGGACAGGTCGAGCGAGTTGGGTCTCTCGGGCCTGCGGATTCTGGGCTGTCGCAGCTGAGCCTCCCTTATGACGACAGCTGGAGCTTCCTCTGTTGCACCACATCCAGACACAACACCGTCTCCGGGAGGCCCTGCTGTTTCCCTGCTTCCTCTGTCTCCACTCCCAGCCTCCTCTCCTACATCACTCTCGCCTCCACTTTCACCATCCTCCCGGCCTTGGCCAGTGTTGCTGTTGTTATTGTTAGCGTTGGGTCGGGCCGACCGCAAGGCTGCGACGCTTGAAGACGGGTCTCTCGTATCAGGCTGCTCTCGCTCTCGGCTCAGAAGTGGCTCATTTTCATCAGGGCTGGCTGTGATGACGCCGAGGCTCAGACGACTGTCGTCTGATCTCATGGCTACAGACCCATTATGGATTATGCCTGATGCTACAAAACCTGTTGGGCCGTCTGCAGACATACCAGGGCCGGCGTGTCCGTTAACAGCTCCGTTAGCACTACCGTTGGTGTGCACTTCTCGTAGAACAGGAATGTTGTTGGTGCCTGTGCCCCGGTGAACCTCTACAGCCGAGTGTGTCCCTGTTCCAGCACCAGTGTTTCTCTTTGTTCCTTCCACCTGCCGCAGGTTGGATTTCCCCGATCGTCCAAACTTGAACCTCAGTGAAGAGGACTCCTTCTTCACAGGCTTGGTGCGCAGGGACAGACTAGATGGCCTTTTGGGAAGGTTCTGCTGTTTAGGCAGGGGGAAAATGGGGGCTGGAATATTGGGAACGGGTTCTGGTGTGCCCGAGGCTTCACTTGCCATCTTAATCAGAGGATAAAGTAGGCTGGTGCTACTGGGGCTTAGTGGGTCTGGTGAACAAAACTGTTTCTGTGAGTGCTCCATCAGGTTTTCATCTGAACTCTCCTTTAAGTTTTTGTCTACCTCTTTTGGGTCCAGCTTTGTGGTTTCTAGGTCTTCCTGCGTCAGGTGGAGGCAGCCGGGGACAGTAACGGCCCCGGCAGCTCCCTCAGACTCAGAGATAATAGTAGTGGTGGTGGTGGAGGCTGAAGGGCTTGATCTCAGACCCATGCTGGTGCTGCTGCCCTCTGGGCTGGGCAGACGGGCGTTAGCCTGCTGCTGGCGCTCCTGATTGATGGAGTTCCTGTTTCTCTCTCCAGTCCCGGCTACAGCTCTACCACTCACAGAAGTAGAAGTATCCGTCTGAGTGTTCTTGGCCATACCCTCATGCTCCTCAATGTAACTGGAAGGATGGTCTGTGAAAGGGCCAGACTTTGTCGTCATGCGGTTTCTGAGGGAAAAAAAAGACAAACAAAAATAAAAAATGGATTAAATAAATCAGAACAACTAAGGTGTGGATAGAACCTGAGAATAAGTCTCACAGCTGATGTCTTTACCTCTCATTGTGCAGAGTGGTGGACATTGGGTTGAGAGTCGGACTAACAGATTTAGAGCGGTCCCAGATAAGAAGCAGCTCTGCCATTCGCTCCTCAGCACACTGCGCTGTAAGACGGGCTTCTGCATCCTGGTCCCAACAATCCTCCATGGTCTCCTTCAAAGAGCGAACAGCCTGACAAAGCAAGAAAAGGAAAAAAATATTCATAATTATTTCACCTGGTCTGGTTACAGATAACTATAACTTCTTAATAAATGTTGGCAAAACTTTGCTTTGGTGGGATTTTTTTTAGTTTTGAGAATGGTGGTAGGAATTCCACACAGGAAGGTGACTCTCAACACCATAACCATGTTGGTACATTAACATAAAGCTTTTGACGGGTGTTATCAGTACAATTTTAAATTAAAAGTTTGCTGGGACTTCTGTCCTATAAAAACACTCAAACACTAACCAAACTGTTCTCTTTCCATGCTTCTGGGAACAATGGCCGTTGCTTCTCCCTGGATACAAGCACCTGCATGTCTTCAAATGTCGGATGATTCCCAGCCTCTGTTTGAAATGCCATCTGGAACTCTGGTACAGATTCTCCTACAAAGGGGGAGGAGTATATAGATTTAATTGTGTTGCATTTTTTGTCTCTTTAAGACATTGATTTTTCCAACTGAAACAATGATAATGTCTAGGATAAACACTGGAACTGCCCACTGTAGGAACGAGTACTATGAAGCAGCAAAATGAAAAAGGGCATTTCCACAGCAGTAATCTGCTTTTTTGTCCCTGTTTAAGGTGTAGAATTATTTGGGGAGTAAAGAAAGCACAACACTCTAGGCTGAAAAACATTTTAAAAAATTGAATACAAAAGAGTCTCAGTATAGCTCAGTTAAAATACAATGATGAAGTGAAAAGTAAAGTGAAAGGCCAATAATGTCAAAGTAGTGATCATGACAGAGAATCCACAAGTCTCTCACCAGGGAAAAGGTCTGTACATCTCATGAAGGTTTCCCAGTAGACCAGGCCAAGGGCGTACATGTCCACCTGCTTTAGAGCTGACTCGCAATCCCTCAGGTTCACTGCCCCTTCCAGGACCTCAGGTGCCATGTAGCGAATAGTTCCCACCTTTTAGGAGAAATAAAATAATCTGTATTGTGTGTTTTGGTGAGATTCTGAAAGATATTCAGAAAGAACCAACACGTGTAGACTTTAGATTAGCTATCTAAAGCTAAATTTCTAATGTTGTAAGTAGGAATAGCTCGATCCACTACTCAAAATTTCAGGATCACATATCAAAAAACAACTGTTAAAATCTAAATATTAAAATTAATATTAGAAATAATTAGTTGGGACACTGATCCGGCAAGTAAAGAAAATCAAACTGAGAAATCAATGGTGCTTTGCTGCTAACACTCACCTCACTTATTGCAGCATTTTCCTCCTCACCATGACGTGCCGGCCTGTTTCCTGTCAGCTTCATGGACAGGCCGAAATCAATGATGACACAAGTGCCGTCGGCTTTCACCAGAATATTTCGACTGTTTAGGTCCCTGTGAGAAACTGCTGGCTTGTACAAGTCTGAAGGGTTGAAAACAAAAGCATGGACTATGTCACACAAAAAATATGTATTTTTCTATGTATGTAAATATGCATTTTGAGGTATTGCTGAGCCATCACATTCTTCTGCAGTGCTCACTGTTCTTAAGAACAAAGCTACAATGTCAATTTAAACTCTAATTTGATCTACATTAATGAGATTAACACATATTATATGTTGTAATAGCCCCTCCCTGTTATATGGCTGAGGTTTACTGTAAGTTGCACCAGCTGCCAGTAAAATAGTGGGACAATGGATAATGCCTCAGAGATTCTCTGCTCAAAGCACTTTCAAAATCCACCTACATTTTTTTCTAGAAACTTTCAGCTTCTTTTTATTATTTTTTTCCTTTAGGTGTTCACTCACCATTAGTGTTTTTCAAAGATACGGCCCTTTTGAAGGTCATTTTTAAGTAAGCCTTTGAATATCTTGGGCTAATGACTAAGCTTATGTTGATTTAATATTCTTTGCAAAATGTAGGTCATTCGAATCATATGTAGATATTTTGGGTCAATGTCTGTTCTACTATGTATGAACTGGCCTTTGTTGTTTAACTTTGTATTTTCTGTTCTAATTTTTAGTGTGACTTTATTGTATCTAGATGAATTGTTTTCATGGAAAATCAATTCAGTTTTATTAGAGTAAAGGTTTTATCTTTCTGTAAATTGTACTGGTTTTGTAACTTTTATCCATCATTTTCTGATTTAAGCACTATTGGTTTGTGTAAATGTTTTGGTCACATACATATTTATCCAGGGTGGATTTGACTTTTTTGGGGCCTGTATCAACATCAGGGCATAATTTCCCAGTTCCTATTGTCTGTCAAGCAGACCCATGTGAAGCTGCAGTGGCAGTTGAAGTAAATTTTCTACTATTCTGGGCCTCACTATCTAATGTAGTTGTGCTGAAAACATTATGTGTAACAACCCAACTCACCTCCTTTAAAAAGCTCTGTGTGCAGGTAGGCCAAGCCACGAGTGACAGAATGAGCTAGCCGGCAGCTGCTGACCCAATCGTTGGTCTGTCTGCTCAGGTAGCTATTCAGAGAGCCCTGGGAAGGACACAAGGAAAGGAAGGGTAGAGGAAACTCAATGAATTAGATAAATAGCTAAAAATCCTTACATTCAATGTGAAAAATGTTGAAGTTTAAGACATCCTTAATGATATGATACTGATTGGTTTTGCTTTACAACCCACCTAACTGTATTATGATAATGAAAGCAGTGGTTTTGTATTTTTTGCTATTTGTAGGTAGGTATTTTAGATAAGAGTGTTATTAGAGAGTTTTAGTGTTGTATTTGTAGCTTTCCGTTTCTTTCTATTCATGTGCACATCTTAGAGCCAAATTTTACCTATTTTAGTTTCAATCTCAAAGTCTTCCTTATTATTTTGGGCATTATTGAAATGTCATCATTCAGAACTATTTTAATAATTACATAATTAATGTATTATTTGAAGCATTCATATTTAATGATGCTGTGACTTATATGAGATAGACACACAGTCACAGCCAATAGAGCAATGGTGCAAGATCATCTCTTTAGCCGTTTCAGTTTTTGGCATGTATTAACTAATATTCAGTTTTTTGTTTTGGCCAAATATTTTTAATTTGGTGAATTCCTAATCCACTATATTGACATTTAGTTGCTTTTTGACTTATATTAAGCAAAATATAAAAACAAATATGGACACTTTGATGAAAAAGCAGTAAAAAGAACCACAACATGTATTTACAGTATAAAAATAATAAATAATAATCATAATGTAAAATATAAAATAATAAATAAAGGAAAACATACATTTGTATATTGGTTGATGATTAGCAGGGAAATCACTTCTGTTGTAGTAGTGTTGCTCACTTAAATATGCCTGGAAATGCTGCTGGCTAATTTTATTCCCATCAGAGATAGCAATCAAAAAGAATTCCAAAAATGTACGTCAAGGAAACTGAGGAAAAGAAAAGCTCCCCGAACAGCCAAATATTCAAAGAGGATTCTTCTCACTGCAGTAACTTAGTCAGGCGCTGAGTCACCACAGGGAAACAGGGAGGTGGCCTCAGGATGACAACCCGAGAAGAATTTCAGTAAGCAGCCAAGTGCACTTACATTGTTAGATAGCTAAATAGCAGGACGGGCGAGTGTCAAACGAGTGCACAAATGCATACAGGACATTAGGCTTATTTTGAGTGATGGTTTTACTAAAAGCTCCTAAAAATTACTATTACTAGTAAAAACACAGCTACGAGACCAGTGTTAAACCAAAATTCTGAAAAGATAGAAAAATTGGCCTAAAGATAATTCAAGTGTTAGTATTAATTATTTTATTTTTTTAAAGAAAGGAGCCTTATGAAAACAAGACACCCCACTGAAAATCTTTTTGTACTATTCTGATATAATCCAGCAATGTCTGAGCTTTTAGAATCACAGAACAGCTAGACTTAGCTGCTACTATGCAGGTCTAATGTAATTACAATAGATCAGCGTAGTTTAAATAAATTATGTTGTCATTTACCTATATGTACTCGTCGTCTCAGTCTTGTGACCTGGCTTCCTCTCTGTTCCTATGACAACTGGCATTAGAGTAATGATTGTAATCTATAATGGGCTCCTTTTAGAGGCCTGCCAGGATAATCATGAAGCCAAGTATTAGAGGGCAAATATATTTAGTTCTGGAGAGCAGTCATTTGCAGTGTTGTCACTGCCCATGTTTGCTTTCTCTGCACTCAGCTGCCTCAGGGTTTTTATAGTCAGGAGTCGTTAATATTTCTCCCCACTGACATTAAGCCAGTTACCCTGGGCAACTTTTCTGCTAATCATAGTAAATTTTCTGCAATTAAAAAAAAAATATATATAATTATCTTTCACCCAAATTCTGGCTGATAGAAGACCTTTAAGAAAAAAAAAAAGTAACACCTGACTGTATTTCTGCATTCATTAGCTATAAACCTAAAATGCAGTCACAGTTTTTAAGCATTTTGTCCAAAATTCTAGGTTGTAATCAACCAAAGAATGTCTTGGTCACCTAAGGCCCACACTTCCCACTACAATGATTGATGGGAGTGGGTGCAGTGCTTGGTAGCCTTGTCCACCTAATTATAATTAAACATAAAGGGTAGTAGTCTATTTGCTTTATATTAAATCCATGTTGACCTAATTGTGTTGCACTGAAATTAATTACACACCCAAGTGTGCCAGCAGTGTTTTGCGTCACATGCATCTGTATTATAGCCCATGATTTCCGAAAATAAGTAAATACGTCAACAGTGATATGTGAGTTCTGAGATGGAGCCTTTTTGCATTGCGGAAAATGATAATAGCAAAAACTAGTTTCTAACTCATTGACACCTGATACACAGTAGCCTGCCAACAGGTATTTATCCAGTGCAGGATAAATAAAATTCAACCATAACCTTACATAAGGTCTATTTTTCATTACTCACATGTGGATAGTGGTCCATAACCAGCAAGTACTCTGTGCGTCCTTCTGGTCCTGTGCGTTCATCAGCAGCTACAAAACGGACAATGTTGTCATGCTCCAGGAGCGGCAGCCTGTAGATGGAGCATTCGTTCAGGAAGTTTTGTCTATTGGCTGCGGTGAAGACCTTGACCGCAACAGGCCGTTCATCCAGCGAACCACAATACACTGTGCCGTATCTTCCACGTCCAATCAGCTAAAAATGGAATGCAAGAAAGAAAAACATTTATCACATGTGGCTTACTCTTTGCTGTCAGTTGAGGGTCATGTCTTTTCATATAGCTGCCGATAGGAGCTGAAAATTTTGAGTCACTCTCAGAATCCTTTTGTACTATAGAACATGATTTCAGTGTGTAAGGAAGTTTCCTTTACTTAATGAGAACTTTATAAGATTTCAATTTTTACTGGTCTCAATCCAGGTTAACACTACAGGTCAAAATTGCAAAAAAAAAATGTTAAAAAAATGAGTTGGAGTTCCTTGGGTTCTTCTTTTTTATGAATAAAAGAAAACACAAAATTGCCATGAGTTAGGCTTCACGCCACTTCCCTTACCCCACTGCAAAGAGCTTTAAGTGAAGCTTGTGGGAGAGAGAAATTGCACCTCCATAATTTGGCAATACTGTGGATTCAAGCAGGAAGACGATTTACAGGCTCAGGTACAGTGCAGGACTTGCAGAGTGTTGTAGCAACATCTAGAGGTAACACTACCAACCTTGATCACCACCTGTCGCACCGCCATAAAGAACTGCACAAGGAATTCGAGGCCAGTCAATCTAGAGCGCAAACGCTGAGTAGTATAAAGTAATGCGACCATCAGAGATCAGAGAGATTATCTTTAAATAAAGAAGGTAAATGAATATGATTGGATTTTTTTTGAATGAACTAAATAAGTTCCTGCCAGCAACTACCTCTGGTCTATTACGTAATAAGGTTCGACAACAATGTGGGTCAAATTTCAACTTATGACTCACAGGTGGATAAGCCAATTGACGCCAAGCTGCAAGCAGGACTGGTGTACTGATTGTACATAGCATCCTCCTCATATGCAATGTATGCTGTTTGTCTAGTTTCCTCTGAATAAGAAAGTTATACAAACAAGATTTTCAGGGATCTGCTCACCCTTGCCTCCTTTGACACCATCCATCTTCATCCCTTTTCTGAAGTATCTTTTTCTTCTGTGTGCCATACTATCTCAAGAATCCATAACTGTCCCTCTTATATTGTAATTTCTATTTTTGTGCAAAATGCAAATCTCAGCATCTCCAACTATGATATCTCTAACTCTGCCTCCTGCCTTTTTGCCAGACCCACAGTCTCCGAAGCATAAGTCACAGCAGGTCTTATTGCTGCCTTATAATTTTGTCAGCCATGACAAAATGTGCTGCCATGCTCTTATCTACACTTTTATACAGCATTTTTGTTCTACCGGTCAGGAATGATAACCTAGCTGAACTGTAAGGTCATGCAGTCGTGTTTTTTTTTTATTATTATTCTATGCCACAACTGCCTGTGTCCGTTGGCTGTGGCTTCATTTCAGTCTGTAGCTGCATCTGTTTCTTTGTCTGCCTGTACTGAATATCAGCCAGCTCCCTTTGACTTCCTACCACAATGTATGCTACATCCGTATCGAGTTTTGAGGATCTTGTATCTGGGAAAGCGCATTCCTATTTTTGTGTGTCCGGATGCGTCACTTAACACGTCCCGCTACGATCAGGTGGTGGAAGTCACATTGAAAATGGCGAATGTAACTGTAAACTCTAGTGTATTTTGGGTCGTCTTTTTGACCCGTGGGACTGAGGTTTCTTTATTCTCATTTTCCTAATGACATTCTACACTCCCTGTGTGTAAAATGGCAGGGGCCAGTGTGAAAAAGGGACCTGCTTAAATTAATTATACATACATTATCTGCACTTGTGCACTGTCATCAATAAGAGCTAAGACAAATCATAATCATGATTTTAGCTGCCGTCATCATTAAGCTGTACTTGTATATTGCTGAACTTTTAGGTATTTTCTTTAAGTTTGTGTTTACAAATTTAATCAATAAAAGGTTCACTTTCACATCACCATCAATAATCAGCATGCCATCCTTCGAAGTGACCCAACTTGTTGCAGGAATTGATTAGTGTGTTGATGCCATGACAACACCTAAACTTGTTGAGTTATAATTCTTATGCAATCCAGTGTTTGCTTCTGATGCTAAAAATACTGTCTTTTGTATTGGTTGACATATCCTCTTTGGTCACGAATGTAGTAAATATTGTTTGTGGCCTGACTTATCTATTTCCATTTTACCA
The DNA here is from genome assembly GCF_000523025.1 of Cynoglossus semilaevis. Lineage (NCBI taxonomy): Eukaryota > Metazoa > Chordata > Actinopteri > Pleuronectiformes > Cynoglossidae > Cynoglossus > Cynoglossus semilaevis. The sequence continues at coordinate 8,082,119 of NC_024320.1, forward strand.
CAGTCATGTTTTAATCTTGGACCGAGTGAATTTAAAAGAGAATCCTACCACTAGACTAATTGTGCTGTGGGTTGATTAAGCAATTTAATCAAACATGAAAGGAAGAGAACTGAACATCAAACTTAGAACTAAAATAATTCAAACCAAGACTCACCTCCAGCAGTTTGAGATTGTCTAGGTCCAAAGAACTTTCTGAAGCAGCAGCCTCCATCATATTCAGATTGTGAAGGCCCTGTGTACCGTCTCCTGTTAACAAACCAAAAGAACAAACTATGCTGATGCATTTCAAGTAGTGACAAGTACTGATCCTACTTTTAGAATAGAAAATCGGAAAGGAAAAACATCCTTGAATAATATTCAATGTCTCGCTTATTTTCAGAGTGGCACCATGGCAACTCACCATGCATCATGCGATAACCAAAAAAGGCTGCTACAGCAACCACAGCCATCACAGAGACTGTTGCCAGGGCAATAATTAACATCTCTCCATTGCGTAGGGTGCGAGGATCTGGAAAAAAATGGGACATATTTTTAAAAGAAAATACACAGAACACATCAAATAGAGACCTCTTATTCCACCTTATAACAGTGTAAAAAATATAACCCTAACGCTAATCCAATTGGCTCTAATGGGACCAGAAAGATCTTAATTGACACTGGTGAGCTTAAGCTACAAGGGATAATAAAGAGCATCTGCATTTATTTCTCATTAACTCTATTCGCATGATATTTTTGCAACTATTAAAGGAAGTTCTAAAACAAAAATAAGTTATATATGCCACAATAAACTTAAAATAAAATAGATTGAAGCAATCTGGAGGTAAAGGCCAAATATCTGCTTGAAGTTAGCCAGTCTCAAAAAGAATAAATGCACAAACAAGGATTCACAAATGTATTTGGAATATTTACAAATACATTTACAAATGTATGCATGTGGAGATATTTGTTTTTAACACCAACATTTATATGAACTGAACCATATATATATTACAAGTTTAGCTTTAGTTTATATACAGGAAGTCTCTTAGCCGATTTCCTCTGTTAATGCCTCCGTATATTGTTACTTTTTTAGTAACAATAATAATAAAGTAATTGCTTGACAGCAAAGCCCAGCACTTAAGTGTTGTGGGTTCATTGGATGTCTGTGTTTGCAGATAAAGAGAGAGGCTGGGAACTCTAAGCTGTAAGCAATGCAGGAAGACTGGAGAAGTAGTTTTGTTGGACATCAATGACAACAGAAGAAAGAATAATGAAAAAATAATATGGGTAAAATAAATAGTTGGTCAGATGAATCTATCTGCAGTGATGAAGAAGGCGTTTAGCCTGGGTGGCTGCAGATGGACCGATGTGGTGCATCTGATGAATGAAACTGCATTAGCTATAAGGTCTATACCAGAAAGAAAGAGAACAGGAGACACCATACACATACAGTTGATTATCTCTCATATACTGCTATTCTATACTGTGCAAAGTCACAGTGCAGCAACCTGCACGCGCTAGTGTGCATTGGATACATAAGCCAACATACTATTACTGTTGCTGGGAGCTTTATCAATAATTGATGGCTCAGAGAGCCTTAGGGTGGCTTTGACCGACATTGTATAATAAACATGCACCAATGTGCACAGATAGATGTTAGAGGGGTTGATGAGGATTGCCCTCAAATACTAAGGCCATGCAGTTTACAATCAACAGATGGGTTGGACAGGAAATTGTAAGATAAACACTTGATGCACTTGATGACGATAAAATATTTGACACTGTCCACCGTACAGGACAAAACACAAGTCAAATTATATTTTTAACTAAGAGCATTTCCCAAAAAAATACAACAATAGACAATTTGCATAATAACATCTGTTGTGCTTCCCACCACCTTAGTTTCTGCTGTTACTACTTTAGCAAAGCAAATTATAGGGGCCAGATGAGAAGGTTACAGATCTTGTCACAGGTGAGGAGAGTTGAAATAGAATATGGAAAAAAGTGAGCAGGTGAATAAATAATAACATGTCACCTGACAGAAGGGCTTTCAAACAGCAGTGGCTAGTAGTACTGAAGCCATTTAAACACTTCCAACTGACTGTTTGGCTTCACCTTTGCAGATTTATTCTGTGATCCATCATTTTCACCATCTTCAACATGAAAGCACTGAAAGTCTGAACAAACACCCCAGTGGTTCCCAGTACTCAAAGGTAATGAAATGAAAAGCATTTATAAGTGGAATTATTATGATCGCATTCATGGTATTTCATTCCTTCTGTTTACAGCGTCACAAATTTGCCCAGACATGTTAGGCTTCAGCAGTCTAGCAAAAACAAAACAAAGACCTTTGGGATAAAAAAAAAAGAATCTTGCTGATTGTTAAAAAAACTGTTGTCCTATCACAATATGGATTTCTCCACCTGACTTACTTTGTCTGTCTTATCTTCTGCCTTATTCAATGGATCAGTCACAGACACGCCCGCAGACAGGAAGATAGAGTAGACGCCTAGTAATCCGTGGAATGCAGATGGACGACATGAACAGCACAGTGTTTGTGTTTATGTGTAGGCAGGACAGATGAGGAGCTGCCGCCACTGCTTCTAAGCTCCCTCACCCTCTACACACGACTACTACCACCACCACACACTGCTGTCATTCATAGCTCTACCTTAGTGAATCAAACAATTAACAATGCACTTGTTTCCTGTGTTTGACACTTCATTTGGAGGTCGAGACAAGAATACATGGCACATGGATCGTCAAATTTTTAAACAACTGCCATCATTGCCTTTTGTTTAAAGTAATCCACACAAGCAAAATCTTTCAACTCGACTCAAATCCAATGAATCTATTCACTTCAAAGAGGTCGTAGACTGCAATGAATGATCAACACAAAGCTTACTCACTTTATAAGTCTTTAAATGTGAAAATGTATGAAAAAAAAATGCATTTGCAGCATTAAAGACTCTTATGTGACAGTTTAATAGTAATAAATCTGGAAACTAGCCTGTTGTAATAAATATTTAAAAAACACGGACTGTTGTAGATTGGAACCACTATTATTTAGTTCATATACCATTTTTTTAATCAACTATTCTTCTCTAGGGGTTTAACAAAACAATCACCTCAAAAAGCTTGCAACAAAGTGTGCATGATACATGAGAGACAGTATTGTGTAGTGTGTAAAGGAAAACCAGTAACAAAACTACATTTATCTTTTTAACTTTACTGAAGAATGTGCTGAAAAAAGGCTCCTAAAAGTTTTGCCTCAATAGACTGAAGTGAAGTGATACATAATTTATATCACATATTTGCTGTGACTATTTCTACGGAAACAGTTATTCTGCTATGCAATTTATCCCAATTTCAAGTTTGACCTCGAATGATCACAAAAACACGTATTGAATCCTAGGTTGGAACCACGTATCTCTAATTGTGCCTCCAGTGCTAGCCATGTGTTGATTGCAAAATGTCCACCATGTAGTGACAAAAAGTGACTAAATAATTTATTATTAATATTTTGCCACATTACTCTGCAAATACATCCTTTTCCTGCCTTGCTTTCCAAATAACTAAACTCATGGGTGTATTTTGATGGTTGTTTTTAAAAAGGCAGCACAAGTTAAGTTCCCTGCTGTGGAGCTGAATCTCTTTAACCAGCTATTTAAACCTTCCTTCCAATTCACTGTGTAATCATAAAAAAATCCAACTTAAGGACATATTGGTATCAGTGGGTACTCAAATGAAAATGATTCTACTTGTATTGGTGTGTGAAAAGGGGTATCAGAATAACCCTGGTTTCCTTACATATGGGTTGTGCAGTTGTGGGGCTGGGTATGGGAAAGTCCTCTGTGAAGTTGACGTTGCACATATCACTTCCACAGCAGCAGAAGTGGTACGTGCCATTTTGCATCTGTGGAGGGAGGTTTGTCACCACACAGCGATCATCGTGGCAGCCCTGGTTGTCTCCCGGGTGAGTCCAACACCCTGACAAAGAGAGAGAGAAAGAAATAGAGAATCGATGTGATTATGTTCATTCTGCAGAGATGAGATTTTGTAGAGAACCTGTGTCCATTCATTGAGCTCCTTGGAATCATTTGTCTGCCTAATTATTTTTTCAACGGATGCATTTGCTTAATGTGATATTTACATGATGGCATCAGACACACACACCCAAATTTTGTTTACTGTTTACAATAAGGCATTGAGGCAGAAGCAATCTGAAGTAGGCCTTCTGACAGTTGACTTCTGTTGAATCTGAATTGTCAAGTTGATTTTTTTTTACGTCAGCCTATCTGACAGTAAATGTGTCAGTACAAGTGAAGTAATTTATGATATCATCACAGTGGCAGATAACAAGCTTTTGCTAATTGATATATCACAGCAATCAGTTGGCTGTATTGGCTTGGTGAGATATTGTATCTATGGTCACTTCCTCTTGGCTTTGTAACAGTGCCATTCGCCATATGTATGATTAGGCACTTAAAAATCAATTGAAAATGAACTTTTTTGTAAACATATAAATAGAAAAAAAAAACCTAGGTAAATATAACAGAAACAAATAAAGGAATAGCTTTATTAATTTGATTTACATTTAAAATAAACAGGTAATAAACTTTTTTGTAAAGAAATCTGTGCAAACAGGTAATCAAAATCAAATGTAAAACATGACAGTTGTAACTGAGACTAAATGTTATATTAACTAAATGAAATTCATGAAAATAAAACTTTTTGTACACACAAATATTTTAGGAAGTGCAAATTCTGTCAAATTTGCACTTCCTATGATTGTAGAAGTGTTGACGCCTGATATCATATCGCACCTTGTTTGACTAGTCTGACTTCGCCTGGAGGACTTTTCTCCCACAAGCCAAAACAGCGACTGCCCTTGGCACAGCGGATGGTGGTGTTCTCAGAAGAAACACGGCCTTCAACACTTGCTACTCGCTCAACCTCCCATTGCTGCTGCTGGTCTGTGAAGGCACACTCCCTTTCTTCTCCTTGTGCAGCTGTCAAGAAAAAGACAGAGAAAAAACAACTGAGGCAAATCAAATCACTTTAATTACAGTTCAAAGTCAACAAAAGGAAATTAAGTAAGTAAAAAAGTTAAAATACCAAGAAAGACACACAATTTTAAGAGCAATACAAAAAAACTGAAAAAGAAGAACAACAAAATAAGTGGGACAAAATAGTTGAACATAATATAAGCTACCTAATACTAAAATTAAAGTCTGTGTGTGGTTTCCTGTATATATGTTCTATCTACATTTTTGGCCATTTCAGATAAGGTAAACACAACGTGCCTGTTTGCTTCCCCTTATAACGGGCAACTCCCTTTGCTCCATCCGGAATAAGAAAGAGGGATGGGGGGCGGGGAGGGGAGGAGTTGACGGTGGAGAAGCTGTAAAAGGGGAAGGAGGTGAAACTAACTTGTGTGGGCAGAGAGGTGACTTGATGAAGCAGTGACTCTGTCAGCTGGGTAGAGCATCTATGTTCTTCCACTTCTGCTCCCACGTACAGATAAAGTGTTAACCTTGCTACTGGGAAACTTGACTGTCCTCAACCTGTGGGACTCCCCTTTATCTGCACCGCTGACTTCTGTCTACAAGGTCGTAGACATGCAAAAACTTTTAGTGTTAAGTGTCAATTTAGAAATGGATGCAATGTATGTCTTATTGGAAAAAATAAATCATCTTTAAAAGCCTTATATTAGTCTATGGCAATTCTGACACTTGTCTCTATACAGCTAATATAGCATTTCAGAATTTAAATACTCTGTTTATACCAGGAACCAAGATTTTTAACTCTCCAAGCTGTATCCTTCCATCCTTCCCATTCCTTTTAATATGATCATGAGACCATAACATATAGAAGGCCTGTAAGGACAACACATTTTGCTGGACAATATATTGTCCAAAAAATCTGATACCCAATCTGATACCCATTAGGGTGGTGGTCCCTTGTCATGTTCTTCACTCAGAAACTGCAGCGTCAAGCATGAAGACTCAAGGATAATCTTCTAATCAGTCTTCCCTTGGAATTCCAGAAATTCTGAGACGCAGCAGGCAATGGTTAGATGTTGCCAAGGAGGAACTCCAGGGGCAAATGATAAATGAACAATAGAAAGAAACGCACGGCCTGTGACAGGTGTTGTCACAGGCCGTGCGTTTCTTTCAAGACTGTGTGAGTTGAAACACAAAGAGCAGACAAAGTATCTAATTTCTCTGTATACAACATGAACTATTCATATTTTTACTGCAATTTATATTTAAATTGTTTGTGTAATTAAATATTTTTTTATTATAAATACAACAATACAATATAAGGACCTGTTGTACTCCTTATATAAAGAATATAGCTTTGTTCTCCACCTTTTCACTTTTAGGGAAGTACCAAGAATCATGAGGGTAAACCCCCACTCCTTTGCACCCCCAGCAGACTTCACCAGTTCACTGACTGAAATAACATTATGACACTGACTGTTTACGGCACTCTGATGGCATGACAAACCTTTATGAGACAAATGGATACACCAACATCTTACAAAGGATCAACTGTAACTTTACTTCATAAAAACTGAGGGAGAGAAAACCCCAGTTTTGATTCATTTGCAGTCTGAACTACAGCTGTTGTCATTGGTTTGTCTGTTACTCTCCTTGGCTGTGGTTGGTTCCCTGACTAAACTGTTTCTTGTTGTAATGCTGGTCTCTGTGTTTATCTCTGTCCCTGCCTGGGCACTGTAGTGTTCACTGTGCGATCTTCCACTGCAGTATTGGATTATGGGTTAGAGAATGCAGGCAAGGCCAGTGGAGAGGCATAGAAGAGGGAAGGAGGGAGGAAGAGGGTAGTCATAGCAAAAGGCTTTGGAGTATTATTTGTTTTAAACTAAATCACTGAACGATGTCAGGGATCGTTGCGTGTTTACCCATGGCCCAGTTATTTGTAACTCTCCCCACATTGGTCTTTAATGCACCCTCCCACCACTTCAAACTTCCTCCTTCCCTTAGCCTCTTTGCCAACAAAAACAAAAGCATCCTAATCTCTGTCTCCCCTCCCTTCTGCTTAGGCCCACAGGGGCTGTAAAAGAATTGAAATAATGGGGCGGTGGGCTGGCCCTCCTGACCAGGGCTAAATCGTGCTGGATGAGCACATGCACACTGGATGTCCTTTCCAGCCAGTGCACACACTGACTTCTCTGACATGATGTATTATGCTTTCAAATTGCAATGCATGGTTCGGTAGCACTGTCCTCTTGCATTTCAGACTCACTTGTAAGTTTAAAGAGCATCAATTCAATGTAATCCCACTATACATCTCTGGTACCTCCACATGTGAAAACACAAAAAGTGTGAAGAGGCTGTGAATGGCAGTGTAATGTTTGTTTGGTGATTTGAAGACTGGCTGAATTTAAACGGTACATAAGGTGGCCAGTGGACTTAAATCTTTCTCATCTATTGTCCTAGAACTTATCAAACAATGCCTAAATAACATCTCCTATATGTCTGTGTCGAGTGTAATCATGGTAATATTGGTCATGTAATTATTTTTGACCAATCTGGAAATGATGTTCTGTGAGCCTAATACCTTTGTTGTTGTTGGCACTGATTCAGTGACTATAATCTGTCATAGCATTGTATTTATACATTGAGTACTAGAGATTATATTTAAGACCTTAATGGTTTTTATAGCAATGGCTGTCCACTAGTAAAAATCCAGTAAAAATATGCAAATTAGTTATTGTGTGATAGTTTACAACTACAAGTTTGTCACATGCCCTACTTGCCAAACAAAAAAAAAATTATATGATGGTCTACTGGCAAAGTCAGTCAAAGTCTCTTAATGAGCAGAGTCAAGCACCCACTTGCCATGTGGTTTAAAATGTGGGATCTTGGTTGAGCACCTGGGGTTTAATAAATAGTAAAGACTGAAAATGGAGGCAATTTCTTCCTTGACTTGTCAGGGGCTGCCAAAATCCCTTACTGCTTCGGCAGCAATCACCTGAGGGCAATTTGTTGCTGGTATCTGTGTTAGAATTAGATGTAGATCCAGATAATAGTTTCTATGATAGAAAGACAACAGTATATATAAAAGACATTGACATGAGCATTTCCAACTCTGGAATTGATCCCATCTCTGGTTGTAATACTATACTCTTTCTACTGATCTTCATCTTATGTGAACTCTCTTTCTCTTCCTTTAAAGTGTCCAAATTTTGGACCAGTAAATGAAATAGTACCTAAGGTATGGCTGTAGCTTTTAACAGTGCTACTCATTTCACTCAAGCTACCCTACATACAATTCATTAAAAAAAACCCCACACCATGTTAAAGCTGTAGCTAGGCCTTGGACGACAACAAATTTCCTGGATGATATACTGTCCCAGAAATTATTAATTACAAAATTATTTTGAGACCACTATTGTAATGATAATATAGCATACAGTATATCTTATGCAAGCACACCTTTTCAGATGCAAGAAATTGCATTTCTCATGAGTATTTGTTCTTTACAATTTTTAAATTTTCTATGGAACCTGAAAGCCCCTTATTGTGGACAAGCCCCCCACCCCCGGTAACATAATAAATATATTTTAAGTGCAGGGTTGTGCAGCTTTTGTGATGTAGCGCATTTGTTAAATTCAGACAAAGGCTCTGCATCTTGAGGTGCAATTTTTTTTCTAACTGTGTCAGCTGGTTTTGTTTTATGTGGTGCTGCAAAGTTTGTTGTGTTGCCTTTTTCTTTTGCTACACAAATCTGGCATAGTGGCTGTGTTGCTGCATTGTGTGTGTGTGTGTGTGTGTGTGTGTGTGTGTGTGTTCTAGCAGCCCTGCCCCAAAAAGAGTAGACAACTGACAAGAGGGTTCACTCAGCTCTTTCCACTATGGCAGAAATGTGCCCGGGTGCTGAGACAGATGCACAGAGTGAACCCTCTTGTCATCCAGCAGGTCTGGAGGCAAGGGACAAATTAGACAAACACGCATGGACATGGAGGCCAGCAAAATGATTGACTTCATGGTCATTTATTGTGTGATCAATGGATATATTGATTATCGCCCTAAGGGTAGCTACAATCCATCTTTAGGTTCAACGGCTGTTTTGAAATGTATAATTCAACTTACATCTGATGTTTGTGTATGTTGTGTATATGATTGTTTTATTAGGAAATAAACACTTTAACTATTGACATTATGGAAATTCATGCTTGCTCTATAAATGCTGCATTTATTTTTATAGAATGCACCAACTTCGAGAGGCAATTCATATCGTTACACTTCATCAGAACTGCAGGTGCAATCAGTGACCTTTTTGAACGCTTAAATCTACCAAGACACATTACAAAACAAATGGAGTCAAATATTTGCAGCACACAACAGACATATTGTCTCTGACTGTCAAGGAGAAGACTGATTGTGTTAATCACAGGCTATCACTTAGAGCAACATTCTCAAGGATTCACCTATTGTTTTCTAAAACAGCCCCTAATTCCAAAATAACGCCTATGCAGAAGGTCGATTAAACACTTTCCTTTTGAATCTGTCTTTGCTTTTACCTGAAGTTACAGCTCAACCTAAGCTTTAGAAGCAAAATAAACTGATTTTTTTTCATGTAATGAAGAATGCAACACTCACTGTATTAGAGACAAAATGGCTACTCACGTTTGTGGACTGGGATGACTTTACACATCTCCATCCTACCTTATGCTGTACTGTTACTCATTGATTGCTTAAAGAAATTAAGTGAAAAACTGCACCAGTTTTGGGAAGTCAGACTATCAGGAAATACAGTCTAGGGTGGAGACTGTAGTTACCATTTACATGGTCAGACAATTAAATTACGGAGATTTTTTGCATATGTAAGAACTGCTGAACAATGAGCACTTTCCTTCAACAGGAAATCACACTAGAACCTAGAGGCAGAGCTGTGAGCTATACTTTTCTGACTTTTATTATTTAATATCATATAACAAACAGTAAAGCTTGTGTTTAATAGTTGAGATTTTAAGCAGCTAATGGAGTGTTCACAGCTGTGCCAAAAAGAGTTTAGTAACTTTTTATCCACCTGATAATTTTCTCACTCAAATACCACTGATTTAAGCAACATCCACTGAGGGCCTTTAGTTATCTTTGAATGCAGATAGAAATGACCTTCTGCAATATTTTTCCAGATATACCAATGTACTGTAAAGTCTGTAAATGGATAATGAATATATAATAATGCTGGCAATAATACGTTGAGGCCACATCTTGCACTCCTTGCCCTGTTTTCATCCATGTTTCACTTTTGTTTACAGTATCGCTGATGTTATTTGCCTGTGAACATTGCTTTACCATAATTAAATGCTCCAGGAGAAATCAAAATAAATGTATGGATTCCTCCAATTTTTTGCTGAATGCATCTCTGTTGGTGTGTGTTCTGCAGTGTTCTGAGAAACAGTGGACAACTATAGTCTTATTTATTTAGATAGCAGCATGGAGTAAGAGGTTTCACCCTTGTATTGTCACAGTTCCTGTGTCATTTAAGTGTAACGTATGCCTAATGTAATTTGCAAAGTAGAGGATTTTGTTCTATACTTGATGTGAGACATAAGAGCTGTGCAGTTAATTAAAAAAAGAAGAAAGAAAAATGTTTTTGCCACATGGCATTGCGCAATTATATTCATATTATACGCCATTTATGTATATTATATTTTAGTATGTTTATATATATATAGGTTTTTTTTTGTTTTGGTTAATTCTCCAAGATTATATTTTATGTTATTTTTGATATAGTGTAATGGTAATGATTTTTATCGCAATTTTAATTTGACCAAAATAATGGTGATTATGATTTTCCAGAATCAAGCAGTCTGTATCACTGACTACTTATTGAGCAAATGTGTAAACTGCCCATCAAACACCGGAGTAAATTCAAATATGTATTTGCTGAAATATCACCAATTTTATAGTTTGGATTCCTATATCACAACTCAGCTAAGTCATGTTATTTTCTCAGGATATTTATGCCCAACTTCCAACAAAAGCAATAATATTAGGGTTTTTGTTAGAGATGAAGCCCTTTGCTTTTCTGTATCTTTGTTTGTATGATGCGAGAGCCATGCATTAATAAAAGCATCAACCAATTTTCCATCCATCCATTTTCATCCGCTTATCCGTTACCGGGTCGCAAGGGCAGCAGCACCCCCCCCCCCCAAATGACAGAGACTAAACCAATTTTAAATCAATCCATTTTTTTTTACAATTTCTATTTAATTAATCTAAAAGTAGGAAATAATTATATTAAAGCAGAAAGAGACAGGATCTGTATATTAACTTAACATTGAAGAGTGTCATCACACACTTTGATCCTATCATGTGGGCTTACCACCCAGTATGGGAACCATTGACAATGCTTAAATCAAAGTAGCAGAGTATTGTGAAAACAAAAAATAAGTTGGCACAGCAAATCACAGCAGTCAAGGACAAGTTAGACCGTATAAAGTCTAACTTGTCCTTGACTGTGATTGACACCAATCAATCATACGTCTACAGTCAAGCAACCCTTCACACTTGCTGAGTGTGCAGTCCTGTATATTATTGGACAATGGGAGGAAACAGGAGTTTCACACAGTAAGAACAAGCAGAATCCCACAAGAGACAGGCAAGATACCTGTCCACACATCTACCAATCAATCAATCTAAAAAACAAAACAACAAAAATAAAAAATCAAACTAATGCAGAGGTCACAAATTTGTATTGGTTTTTAACCAATTCACGATGCACCTTCACACCCTTACTAATCACAACAGAAGAAAAATAGTTACATCTAAAGACAGAGAGACTTCAGAGAGTCAGGGTGTTTTGAGTGGAACAGATGACAAATATCTGTATTGTGTGTGCACAATAATTTGTTTTTAAAGTGGCACTGTCATGAGGTTTTCATGCTCAGATAAACTAACAAAATACATTTGTTAGTGTGATATTAAGATCAACTAAAACATGAGATTATGAAGAAGATGTCTGTTTTCTAAACATTGTTTTCCAAACAGAGAAGCAAAGCCAGAACCCGGGAAAAATACCCATATGGTGTTCCCACACATTCCACATTACCCCCGCATACAGTGCTCCTCCTCATTTCTGTGCAGGCCTGTAACTGTTTTATCTAACTCAAGGTCTTGCGGAGGCCTGGTTTCTGCCCTAAAGTCTTAAGCAGGGGGCACAACATGGCAGGCAAACACTGCGGCATGTTTGCCAGTGGTTGTCCAGACCTTAGTACACAGCAATTACGAGGAGTCAATGGATGCAATTACATCTTCTTCTCAATAGGCAATACCTGTGAAGGTTTGCTTAGGACAATGAAATGAGCCCAGCATAAATAAGTCAGGTATATGAGATGACATGGCAAAAGAAGATATACGCTGGGTGAGAGAAAAAAGAAACTGAACAAGAATACAAAAGGATGATTGATACCCAGCATGATAGCTGTTATTGTGTGCTGTAGCACCGAATGTAATGGTAAATGTACAAAACAAAGCCTGTAATACTATCACAAAATACATACGGATAATGGAGATTACAGTTGTAACAACACTCAAAAAAACATGCGGCTATTCAATAGTTTCGATTTTTATTCAATTTGTTTAGGCTAACTTTTGCCTTGGCCAGTTCTTTACCAAATGATCGACATTCTATCTGATTTAAACTATTTTCTTAGCTACGCATTAGCCATTTGTTGCTAAAACTTAACCCGTAGCTTGACAGGACATGTAGAGATTTCAGTTGTTATCTTTTAGGTATTCTGCCTACAATTTCTTTAGCCCTTACTGCTGGGCTAAAAGCAAAAACATACTAAATGACAATTCCCTAAAGAATCCATTGCCCTGCAAGCCAATTTTTGATTTTATATCACAGAACATGAACATTTTGTACTTTTGATAAAAGCAAAAACATACTAAATGACAATTTAGTCATAATAATAATGTCCCAACTTTAGTGAAAATAAATGCATTACAGCTGATGTTCATACAACTGAGCATCATGTGAGACATGCAACATTAATGCCTGCAAGCAACAAGGAATAACTGGTAATTTGTTTATTTTCTTCTTGCTAATATCAAAATGTACAAAACTGACAATTGGTGCTTTTAAAGAAGGCATAAGATAAGTCATAGAGACAAACAAAATTACTTGACAAAAATGACAACAAAAAAACCCAGAAACATTTGAATTATTAATTTCAGTCTGTATTTGCTTGTAATTTGGGTTGCATAATATTACTGTTGAAATTTATAAATGTAAACACGAGTCTACATGAGTCATTCTTATTTTGTGAATGCAACTGAGATGCACAACTGTTTCTGTATTTAATGGCCAAAACAAATTATCATCAGGTCATATAATTTGATCTGGAAACAATCCATTTTATATTTTTAATGCACCAAAAGGAGAGCTCTGTTTGACCAAACGGGAAATGCACATTCGAAAAGAACTCATTACGAGATCATGATCAAGGTTTTTCGTAATGTGTTTTTACTTACCTGCCACAGAGGTGAGGAGAACAGCCATGCAGTAACCAAATTTGGCTAGTGATTTCATAGTGATTCGGCCCATAGCCATGGCACTGAACAGTAACTTGGCTCTTGAAGTTGGAGGTCCTCCAGGTCTTGGTTTATTTGTAATGATGTTTTTCTATTTTTCAGCCACCGTCTTTATTTTCCACATCCACTGTTTGTCGCTCTCGTCAGCTCACAAACTTGGACTGCTCTCTTCTGTGTGCAACAACGCATTGATAATTGATGGAGAAGTATCAAAGGCGCCGTTGTTGTGATTGCTGGTTAAAAGCGATTTCAAAATTAACCTAGACAGTGAAGTACAATTCAGTTATCCTCACTATTCGGACAAAGCAAGTGGCTAACTTGTTTTTCGCATCTGCCATTTGCAGCAAACAGTCTGCCAACAACGTCCATATCCCTGTGCTAACATGCTAACTAGCGGTTCCGACCGTCTGGCACAGCAAAAACTTAAGAAAACAGCGGTAATTTTTCGAAAATCAAAACGAAGCAATCACTTTGTTTACTCGGACGTCATCCTAAACCGTACGCGTAAAAATGCACCCACACTTTGAAAACAGCAGACAAAAATACCACAACTAATTATCACCGTGCCAGAAGCTACCAGCTAACATTAGCAATATATGCTAACTGTAAGTTTTTCGGGTCTCGTCATAATTCACGACCTCGCTGATGGAGGAGGAAAATGTTGGAAGATGGAGCCCGATAATGTTATGTTGTGTCAGTCGGCTGGCCAGAGGAGGAGGAAGACGTGACGACTTATCGGCAGCGTCTGAGGCATTGAATGTTCCCGAGCCCCGCTGGGCAGACGCTAGACGAGCAGACAGACAGGGCGGCTGGTAACGCCTCGTTTGCAGGCTTGTCTGGACCACTCGTCTCCGGTATCAGGTTGCTGTTGGTTTAGTAGGGGGGTGGGGCGATGGAGGACAGTCCTTCAGACAGAGTTGCCACAGCGCCACCATGCAATATATTTTGGAGTCGACAGGCCAAGACAATTTATTAAATGAAAGACTCATCAGAGTCCTAACAACTGAGAAAGCGATGTGAGGTTAATCATTGTTTTTGTTGTTGTTGTTGTTGTTGTTGCTTTTTTACCACATAGGATACTGCACGGCATCGATAGGATGCTGTTTTAATTATTCAAAATAGGTATTATTCAGATTTTAAACATATACTTGTTTTACCATTTCCCACCAAGATGTGGGTTATTACTGTTACATTTTTTTGGTAATATTTTACGTTTGGCACTTTCGGTAACTTAATCCAGCTAGTACGGAGCAAACTTTGTGTCAATTATAACCATCCGTCTCTTTCACAGTTGTTTAGTCTAACCAAGTATGTGGTAACAAGGTATAGGTAATATATTTATGGTATAGTTAATAGGTATAGGTTATATATATCAGAAGAAAAATGACCTGCTGGTCATGGTGCTGGTCAATATTTTACTTTAATTATTTTTTGTCAAAGAACAACATATTATAGCATATATGAATTTAGTTTCAGATGGATTTAAAAAAATTGTAAGTGTTGGTCCTGTTAATTGTAAATTAATCAATGCTCTTCCAGAGTTCTGTCAGAGCTTTGTCTAGCCCTACCAGGGGCTAAATGCCCTGACAACATAGTTACATACACTAGAGTCATTAAGTTTAAAAGAATATACCACACAGTTGTGGTGCCTCAATCAATAAATAATATAATTTTGCCATAGTTGTGGCCCAGAGTCATTTTAACATTAACTGTATATACATTACTTTCTGCTTTTCACCTTTCAGTTTCATGCAAATACAGCACACTCACACATTTAATTTATGTTAAATTTTCTGTTCTTTGTTAATGTTATAAATTCCAAACCAACTACTTTTTAACAAATGAATATCTAAAGGTGAGCCAATATATTTACTTAAAAAGTATGTTAAAAAAAGTAATGTGGGCTACAACATTTTGATGTTACAGTACTATGACAAACATATATGGTCGACTAAATAAGGATTTCATTCTAACCACTATGTAAGGCCAGAAGTACACTGCTAATAAGCATAAATCACTTCAGGTAAAACACGGCAAATGTTGATTTGTTACATTTATTTATTTAATTGAATGAAAACAAAGTCTGCACAGTGTCATCTGAGTCTGTTTTTTGTATAAGGTAATATCAAATTAAACTTCCAATATAGAGTATATGTAAAAATAAACACTACAGAAATGTACATGCAAAATATTTCGGGTAATATTGAGGAAATCAATCTCAATCTCAATACTGTACTGTATTTCACTATCAGCCTAAGAGTTGTTGCACTGTTACAGGCAGCCTGAGGGAGGCAGTATTAATGCATTCGTTTGTCTTGGCATTTGAGGCGCTAACTATTGAGATGAAACTGTTAAACTCAAAACATATGTGGACAGGTACAAAAGAGAGTCACAGAGATTTGCATCTGTAGTAATTGTTTTAAACATTTATTCATTTATGTTAAAGCCTGGTTATATTTAGTGAAAAGGCCACTCTCTTCAGTAAAGTTACATCTGATTCTCAGCTTTTTTCCTCACTTAGTTATTTCTGAGAAAATGTTAGTACATTTCTAGACAAATATTTAGCAATTTCTGAGCTAATTTGAAATATGTTTATAATATATGTCACAATCTCTTACTTACTTGTACACTCTTACAATCTTGCTATTTCATTTAATAATATTCAATAAATACATTTAAATATAAATATAATTCCATAGTGGGTGGTAGTCACCATATACATTAATAATTCAATCATTTTGTGTCACTAAGCTACAGGCATTCAATTACTACAATAAAATTACAATTACTAAAATAAAATGTGTATGTTCGGTTTATATGAGTAAATATTCATTTAATGTTTTGAGTGTAGGTAGATCACTTTGGCCTGTAGCTGTCAAGCCTAACACAACGGCAAAACTCCCTTCTAATCCTCATCTTCTGCCCAGTGATGCCATCACCTTGTTGATGTCATCCTTACACATCATAAAAATCCATTAGCAAATAGGACTAACCCATCTAGTCCAATATGTCGTAAAAGACTAACAGTTCCAGAGACACACCCCAGCAAATCCCTTTAGAGGGGAAAAGGGAAATATATTAAAGATTAGTTTATACATAACGGGTTAGTGTATTGATTATTTTAACCAGCATTTCTGCCTATTATACATTTAGATTTTATTTGTAGAGAGTGAGGGATGATTAGATGGAGGGCAAAGAAGAGAAAGTAAAAGCAGAAGAGGGGGGAGGATGGAGCAAAGTGACCGTATGCCTCTGCATCCTGCTCCTCCAACAGTAGAGAGGAAAGAAGGAAAGACTGACAGGAAGAAGGAGTCCTGAGTCACCGCCCTGCTGTGAGTGAATGAGCTTTCCTCCTTCTCTCACTGCCCTCATCCCTCCATCCTCACTATGCTAGAAGACATGACTCAGCCACTCACAACACAACACAGAGCTTTGTTTTAAACAGATTTACTTCTCATGTTAAATCAATAGCATCTCCAAGGCAGTGTTTCCCACTGTAATATCAGTATTTTTCCTTCCTGCATGTTGGCTGAGCGTTTGGGTTCAACATGGGATGCACCACTAGTGCGGTTCTTCTGGAGCGGCTGCGCTCCATCCTTGAGAGGTCCTGCACCGTAAAGGGTGTCAGCGAGCAGGGGGTTCTGGAGGAGGAGATGGAAGAGGAAAGACTGAGTCTGAGGGATCAACTTTTGATTTCTGACACTGCTGTGGTACGGTAAAACCCAGGAAATGTATTCTTATCTCTGTCTTATTTTTCTAACATTTGGTTAGCATTTTTAAAAAGGAAGTAGTTCTGCAAACATCTGCTGAGGTTTCCAACCTTTGGGGAAAACACTACCTTAAACTTTGTTCAAAGAAGATGTAGAATTTTAATCTGTCAACCAACCTAGAAGATTCTTCTTCTAATGGTATAGAGATACAGTATATGTTGACATACAGTATATGATGTAAACTATGAAGGCTGCACCTTATATTTCTTACAGGAAATTTTTTTAGCCATTTTTTGCCAAATTTCCTATAATCTCTTTATGAATTATTTGGTGTTTTTCTTTGGCTACTAATGTGTTAACCATTAGATAGATTTATTTTGTTTAGTTTTTGCCGGCCAATTTTTAGTTTTAATTAGTGTAGGTTTTGTTATATGCAACATTATTTAATATGTCTTATTAATTAGTGTAGGTTTTGTTATATGCAGCATTATTTAATATGTCGTAGCTTACGACAGCCAATCAGTGCTATTTAAAATGTTGCTTTTGGATATTTCATATCAGATAACAGATATATTTAATATTAAATAATACATAAAGTTGATGTGTTAACCAAACAAAATTGCCGTTTTTTTTGTAAGAACCTCCCAGAAGTTTCTCTGAACATACAGACCACGCTCCAGTGGATCTCTCAAACTTAAACTTTTTATAATTTGTATCTTTAATCTTTAGTACTCTTCCTTCCGTCTTAAACCCAAATTTTCTAACCGATCGGAGCCTCTGGCTTTACTTGCCCCCGTATTGTATCATATGGCTGATTGACATTAGATATCTGTAGATACTGCCACTCTGCACAGAACCCTATTCTCCTCACCTACTATATGTTTTTCCTTGTTGCCCAGCCATTCAGACAAGGCTCTCTTTTTCCTTGACCCAACCAACCCTTGTTTAATTTCCTCTGACCTGAAGTGACACCAAACAAGTTTTCGTGCGAAAGAGCAAAACGTTTGCAAGAACTATATAGAAGTAACCAAAAGAAAAGTTCTTTGAAATTAAAACTTGCTAGAAGTTAGCAAAGACAGCTCAAATTAGCTTAGAGTTTATCAGAAATGTCAAACAAATGTGTTGCCAATTCTCATATTGCAACATTCACATTTTATGACATTTTCACAAAGATTATGAAAACTCCCTTCACTAGTATACTGTGTAATTCATCCCAGATGTTTTCCCACAAGTTACCTACAAAAAAGTTAATTACTTGGAGATAAGACACAAATCCTGTCACTGTGAAATGGATAACTACCACATTTTTTGTAAAAATGAATAACAATACCATATCTGTGTGGATATGCTTCAGAGTGAAGTACTGCAGGGACTTTACTTTCTCCCTGTTGGACATCGCCCTTTTGCGTTACTAACATGACATCATTAGGTCCCAACACAATTCTTCTCCCCTCTGTATGTAAGTGTTTGTGTTCATTTTCAGGGTAGGGTGTGGACGTCTTACATGTCCAAATGAGTCCAAGATGTTTAAAATCAAAAGGACGTAACCTTCTCCACCCTCACTCTGTCTTAGGGAATGTGTTTTTTGCTTCATGATGCAGATGTTCAGTCCCAGACTTACACATGTTATTGTATGAGAGTGTGTCAGTGATGTGACTGAATAGGGTGAAATGACCTCAGAGCGGACAACAGGCTGATTATCATGCTGAGCTGGTGATGCCGTCGCTGCTGAGACCTATGAAGGACGATGGGGACAGTCATTCGTCCATTACAGACCCAATCCAGGACAAAAAGAAAAACTAAAAGCTACAGACCTAAGAAAGAAATGAACTAAGGACCATCAACTGTTGGACCATGTAGAGCATGTCATTTTGATGAAGGCAGTATTATTGAAAGGGCTAAGAACAGAAATGGAAACAAAGTTTTGAATAACGTATTCATGATGAACAGTCTAAAGCTCTAGTTCATCGCATCTTAGCTGGTGCCTTTGTAGCAGTCTTACTGATGTTAGCCATTTTTAAAAGGAAGCTGGCATTAGTGTCTTTGAAGCAATTACAGTAGTAGGTCATACATTAAAAAAAATGCAAAAAATATAAAAAGAAATGTTAGTTGAAGGTCTGTATTAGAAAAAAGTGCGGTCTTATACAAAATTATTTTAAAAAATGTTGAAAATGTAGCTTAAAGAACAAACAATGACTTATTTTACTTTCACCAAAAAAGCTAGCCAAAACAATTACCAGAAATGTTCCTTGAAAAGGTATGAATTAATTTGACCCACAAAACTGTATTAGCGGTGCCACACCCACGCAGGTAGGCAGGTGGAGACAATGTCCTGACAGAGCCACTGCCAGGTGAAAATGAAAAAGTTACTCCTCCACTTCCCTGCTCTCTAAATCACGAGTTGTACATGCAAACATACACACACACCCACATCCTCACAGCTGCACAGCTGTTGGGCTGAGACAGATGAGGGGAGGAACCCAGACCTTCTGATGAGAGCCAGAACCAGCTCCAGAGAGAGAGAGAGAGAGAGAGAGGGAGAGGCAGACAGTGTCAGAGGAAAGCTAGTCTACAGCACTGCAACTCTTACTGTCAACCTTTAAGACTTGACTCTGCCTCTGGCACCGGGTTCTGGGGGCACCATGCAAGGGCGCACAGGAAAAAACCCCAAGAGAGAGATGGTGATTGAGTTACCACAGCAGTACAGGAGCCTGGCTGAGACTGAGTCTGAGCTGGAGGCTGGGTCACAAGTGGCTGTGGTAAGTCCCAACTGTCCCAGCCTCATACTTTTCAATTTTTTACATTATTTGTAATTGAAGGATTTTTTTTTTTGGTAGAAGCATTTCCTCATCAAACATTCCTTTCTTTAATGCCTCTTTCTTTGAGTTTCCATTTTGAAAATAGCTTGAAGGAGCACTAAGAGATCTTTGGGCGGAAATGGGAAATAGCAGTTTTGAGTATGCATCTCCAGAGAGTTGAATGTTGATCTAAGTGAGGATGAAACACTCTTGGCTTCCTTTGTACATTGATGGCTCTTATGCAAGAAATTACGAGCTTTGACAAGATCTCTGCACAGTTGATAGTGATTCAGAGAAGTTAAAAAATAAAAAGAATTCTCTCTTTGATATGATGTAATCCAAACAAAGCCTGAGGCAACTTTCCTCCTAAGACTTTAGTAATATTCTTATATCTTTGTCAGAGCATGAAGAAAACCTTTTTCACATTCTTTTTCACTAGGAAAAATTGGGTACTGATCTAAGGAAACACCATTTCAGAAAATAATACAGATACCTTTTGTTAGTATAGCATTCTAGGGTGATTTTAAAATATGAAACTATATATGAGTGAATATATGAATATATATGAATGAATATGAGTGAACCTGTAGCTTGACCAGACCTGAAATTTAATGAATGTAATTGTTTTCAAGTAATTTTAGTCTAATTTTAGACAATATGTTTATCTTTTTGGTTATTGTGTTGGCTAACATTTTTGTTTTTAGCCTCTTCCAGTTTGACTGGGTGGTGGTGTTTTTTGTTGTTTTTTTAGTTGCTGTGAAGGACTTCATGGTGGCTCCTCCACCTGAACTGTTGTATATATTATTATACATTACACATTGTGATCTTAGAGCTTTGCTTTCTTGGCTCATTGTGTGAGAGTGTGAACATCCTCTCCTAAATGATTGTCTGGCTGATCACCAGTCAGGGTGGATCATAGTGATAACTGGCTGATTCTGATCACTGACCAGTCCATCAGTGCAGCGCTTAAGAAAAATAAAAGATCTACTCACCACAGATTTCTAATCAGCATAGTAAACATGTTGGCTGCCATGCTGTCTGACTATCATCAGACTGGAAAAAGGGGCTTGGATTTATATTTAGATTCAGAGCACATGGGCATATACAGAAATTAAAGGAACTGAAAATGTAGCTTAGCTTTAGCCACGAAATAGGTGAAAATATCCCTCCAAGTGGAAAAGGATACCTGAAATGTGGCCGAAGATCACACAGGTCAGCTTGTAAATGGCAAAAAAAAGCGTACAGTTAAAACATCTATGTAAAAATGAACTAATACCAGCCAAAACCAGTTTAACAAAAGCTTAATAATCTGCTACATTTTCAAAACTATATCTAAAAAGCCAGATGCAGTAACCGCAAATGTAAATTAACAGCAGCAAAAATAGAAAATGTAAATCAAGCCAAGTTTAACTTTGTACCATAAAATAAGCACAAATAACTTTTAGTTCATCAGGAAATAGCTAAAAGTCATCTATAAAGAGCTGAGATCATGTTAGTGGGGTTCAGCCTGGTTAAATCTCCAGAGAAACCCAGAGTGAAGAAGTGAGACAAAGTTACAGCCCTGTGCTGGTTTTGCATGTGAGATCATGACTCAGTGACTGGTACAGTCATACACTCAATGTCTGCTCCCATCCATCTGTCATCGACTGCCTCTGTCTTTCCTAACATACATTGAGGGGACAAGCTGTTGAAGCACAATGCCAACTTGTTTAGAGAAAAGCAACACTTTATACTTCACTTATAAATAAAACCTGCTCTTCTGATAACTTTACACATTTTTTTTTATTACTTTAATTATGACAGGCTATTAATAGTTTATCTTTACAATTTTATTACCAAATAATTGTAATTGTTTTAAGGCTACCTTTATGTACATTTATTTATTTATCTATTCATTTCACTTTTTGGCGCTATCCATTACCCGTCAAAGAAAGTTCACTTTAAGCTTATAAAAATATCAGATACTTTTACAGTTATTTCAACATTTTGTAAATTGTATTCACAAGCTTTAAAAAACGTGCACAACTGCCCCTTTCCAAAAGCTCCTTTCCATGGGGCCAGAGTTAACAGGTAACACTTGATAGGTAGTCAATGGCACAAACTTCAAAGGTGGACAAAACAGCTTTTAGAAGAATGCCAGTCTAAGGCATTACAACTTGGCACAGTCCAAAAGTCAGCCTCTGTAATAACGTATTCAAACATTTTAAAAGGAGTCGGCACTGGTTTAACTTTACATTAATTTTGCCTGTTTAGGTGAAACCAAAGATTATAGAACCTGTGGACTATGAGTATGTGCTTCTTCAGAGGAAGATGCAAATTATGAGTGATCCTCTTCGGGACATGCTGCAGTTTCCAACAGACGACTTTCAGGTAAGACAGTTAACATTGTATTGTGGACCTTACTTGCTAAAAATCTGTTTCACTAGAAAAAGGGTTAAATACCTTGCAATGATTTTCTCAAATTATAGTTCATAATTTCAGTTAAGTGTGGGTCCCAGACAACGACATGGCATGTCTGACTTTATGAGGCATGTTTGTCAGAAACAATAGTCTAAAGATATTTAGATAAGAACTGATGGTTTCACATGTGAACCACGTCATTCTATCTGTGTTTAGAGGTCACCTGTGCTTCAAGGTCAAACAATACTGTTACTCTTTAAGAACCTGACTTCTCTTGAGTTTCAGCAAAGATGTTGCCCTCATACCATGCCTCCATCCTTTATCATAATGGGAAACTAGAAGTTCTAAAAAATTCCAGATCCAGGTGCCCACTAAAAATGCATATTTTGGAATAAAATTTGGAACTAAAATAATTAATCGGTAAGCAGTGTGCTGGAAGCGGTACCACAACAGCCTCTGTACTCCACAAAACATTCTCAACTGTCATGGAAGGATTACTTTGGCTTTAGAAACGGTTGTGTTCTTGTGGTTCTTTAATGTCGTTTCTGGTCTCTGTGGCTGTAAATCATAGTTCATGGTTTTCATTACAACGCCTTCTTAAGGTAAAGCCAGTCGTATGTATCAGTGTTCTCTTGTCTAACCCGCCATGTGTTTCACATCAGTGGTCTTTGGCAGGAAGAAGGAGAGTCCTGGCCCGTAAATGTGGTGTTTGCATGGGAATGTGCTGCACAGATTCACACACACGTGGATGTTCACACACCCACATGTGTATGCATTTTACAAGGTGTGAGTCAAAGTCAAAGGGAGCGACTGACTAGTGTGAAGGAAGTAAAAAAGTGTTTGGTAACATATCAGAAGGTTTTGCATGCTTTGCTAGCATTAAAACATTGCACTTTGTGTAAGGTGTTCCACAGTGGAACATTTTTTAATCAGCTTGGATTATTAAGTATTAATTCTAATGCCATCTTGAGATTTCATTCATATGCCCTCTCTCTCTCTCTGTCTATCTCTCTCTACACAGATCTCCACACTACAGCGCCAGGGCAGGACTTTGTTTTCCACTGTGCCAGAGACTGCTGAGAGGGAAGGCTGCTCACTATTTGTTCATGAGGTAATACTTATGATGCACGTTAGCTGGCATTTTCCAAAATGTATGGTGTGTTTAGGCTTTTTTGTGTGTGTGTATTTGGGGGGGGGTCTGCATTTGGTTAAAATAATTTAAATAAAGCCTTTTTTTTTGGTGGTCAAAATGTGGCCTCAATAACCAGATAATAACCAATAACCCCAAAACCTTGCTAACATGGTACCAGAAAAGCCCAGAGAAAACTGAAGGGGGTCCATGTAAACATTTTAGCCAGGCTGCAGCACGGTGCGACTGTCAACCGGGGCGGACTGGGGGGCAGGCCCCTGCACACAGTGTGTGCCAGGGGTTGGCAGCAATGTAGTTGAACAATGAGTTTGTGTGTTCCTTTGAAAATAGTCGTAATTTGAATTTGAATGCAATTGTGGTGCATTCTAAGAAGTCAGGTTTCCTTTGGGCTTTTTACAAACAGCACCCCGGTCTACATCACCCTGTAGTTATGTCAAATCGTCTGTTGGTTGTTTAAGCACATGAACTTACAGCTTTTAAAATTTACAGTTCACTCTATACGTTTTCTGAGTAGTTTACTCAGAAAAGTCTTCCCTCTCTATATCGCGGTTCTTCTTTCGCTCCTTCAGTACATCGCTGACACAGATGACACTTAACAGCCTTTATTTTTCTTGACAATAACGTGCGCTCCTGCGCTGTGTCCGGCTTTCATATACGGTCCGTCCGTCTTGGCCACTACGCTCTCCTCTGTTCACTCTCCTCTCTCCTTGGTCCCTGCTTCCACTAACATAAGGAGAGGAGCAGATTACGCCAATTGCGCTCACCTGCGGCCCGGGCTGCACCTGCGTCGCCACTCCCGCGCTCTCCCTCCTGCAGCTGAGCGCTAACCTCCGCCGCGCCCCCACGGTGTGTATGTACGTTGAATTTTAATTCATAATTAGAATGTATTTTACATTGTTTTTCATGGTCGTGTATTTATTTAATATCTTTTCATTATAAAACTGTACTGCGCATATAATTGTGTGGGAGAGAGTAATACAGTCCAAGGCGTGTTGATAACAGTGTGGGAGACGTAAATATATACGTAAATAATATAATAACCGTCTCGCTTCGCGGATTTTTCCTTTTCGCGGTGGGTCTTGAAACGCAACTACCACGATACGAGAGGGAACACTGTAACTGTGAAAGAGAACACTAATAAGATTTGGTAACTTGCAGTGAGTAGCTATTAAGGCAAAGCAGCAGTTATTTGTTATGTTTTGCTGTATAATCGGTTATGCTAGTAGGGAGCTAACACATTTTAGCTATGCGTATGTTTTTGAGGTAATTTGACAATTGGATTTTCTTACTCTTCGTTCTTTCTTCACTTTCCATCTCTGCAGTGCATCAAGACCTACAGGTCTAACTGGCATGTGGTCAGTTACAAGTATGAAGGATATTCTGGAGACTTCCGTCAGCTCACACAGTGAGTTCATATAACATAGTCCTGAGAAATGCTGTCTGTATTCACTAATTGCATTCTCTGTATTTCTTTATTCTTTATTTTAATCTTAATCAAATTTCTTATCTCGCTAACTGCTACAGCTGTACTTAATCTTTGGGTTTTAAACTCAGGTGACCTTGCCTATTTTTAGTATTTCTCGTGACATGGTTGTCCGTGCTTATATTATAAACAAGGCTGTTCTTTGTTTAGTGAAAGTATGAGGCTGGAATTTCTAAACATAAATATCTGCATCTTGGAAACTGATGCTAACAACAATGGGAAGCTTCCTGTGTTCTATCCTGAGATATGCTGTTGTTCATTGTCTTCAGAGGAACTCCCTCCATCAATCACAGTTTCCAGGTCAAGCCACTTTACTTAAGGACAAGAAGGTCCTTTGCAGATGTTTCTTGTCACGTATGGGAGACTGTAGAATAATGACATGAAAAACTCCACCCTTGGCTCTGACATTTCAGCTTGTAGTTGCATCAGACCAGTTTAGAGTCTGTAAAAGGTCAAAAAACAAACAGATGATCTGGATCTGTGAAAACAACAATTTTGCACAGCTCTGTAAACTGCAACAGATTAACAGAATCACCAAGATAGATTGTACATTATGTCAAAATGGACAGAACTGAGGAATATAATGGTGAAGCTTTGGAAGCCAGCGAAATGTGTTGTTTATATTACAATAGCATAGTTTATTTAGCTTAGCTAATTATTAGTCTTTTTCAAGCCTTACACTGGAGAGGTCCGGGCATTTTTGGTTTAGGTGTTTCACTTTTGGTAATTTTTGGAACAATCTCTAGTCAACCACATACTATTGTCGATGTAGTATTTTGTAACTGTATTTATGTTTTGCTAACTTTAGCCAACTTCTTTGTCAATCTTTTAGTAGTTTGCTAACATTGGTTAAATTTGTTGAACTAAAGTAACTTTTCTGGGTAATAGTTTCTTATTTAGTTATTGGTAAGCTATTCTGATGTAGTTGCGGTTTCTTTTGGCTCTTTTGACTAATTTGTTTTCTAAAAATGTTGAATTTTTGGGCATTTTTGGCTGACTTTGGCTGTTTCACATTTCTTAAACATTATTATGTTATATTAAGTTTTTGCAGGTTCTCAGATATTTTTTTTATATACCCTTAGTCGTATTTGGCAATTATTTCTCACTTCTTTCTGTTTTTCTGTCAGTATACTCCTTGTCCAGACTGTAACCTTATTTAATACTAATTTCTAGCACAGTGATGTGTAAGAATGTAAGAATCCTTCTGTATGTGACTGTTTCTTTTTCAGTAAGATATTACCATCAGAGAAACTGGCAGCTCATGTATTTGAAGTGGATGAAGATGCAGAAAAAGATGAGGTAGGACTACTAATCTTGAGTTTTTCCATTTTCACTATTCACTCTTTTTGGTAACCAAATGTAAAATGTAGTATTTACAGTAAAGGACCACGTGTTTCACTGAGCCTTATGAATACATGAATTA
Organism: Cynoglossus semilaevis; assembly: GCF_000523025.1. Classification (NCBI taxonomy): domain Eukaryota; kingdom Metazoa; phylum Chordata; class Actinopteri; order Pleuronectiformes; family Cynoglossidae; genus Cynoglossus; species Cynoglossus semilaevis. The sequence goes on from NC_024320.1 coordinate 8,108,639, forward strand.
ATACATTTATTTTGTCCAGGTACTCCTACGTAGCAGGTTAATGCCAGTTAGATGGAAACAAATGAATGTGGAAAAAGCCAGAAATTGTTTTTAAAAACCCTTTTGCCAGAACATGGCAAACATGTCTATTGTAAATATTCTACCCTGTTTAAGTAACATATACTTTAAACCTGCCCAACCTCATTGATTGGCTATTGCAAATTCCAAATTCCAAATTTAGGTGGTAATTCTTTCTAAGTTTTTTTACTTCCCTCATGGTGAGCGTAATGGTTGGAAGAATGCCTGCATTAATGTGTGTTTTCTGCTTTTCTTTCTCCAGGACACCCTTGGTTCCAAAAAGGGAGGGGTCTCCAAACATGGCTGGCTCTACAAAGGCAACATGAACAGTGCAATCAGTGTTACCATGAGGGTGGGTACCAAAGAACTTGTGTATTAGTGCACATCTACCCTGATTAGAGTAAGAAAAACTGACGTCCATGAGTTTTCATTAACTATGATAACGGTGATTGGAACGAAGTAAAATTAGCCATACGTTGGATGTGATCCAGATTGTTGAAGCAAGATGTGGGCTGCGTTCTCCTTTTTATATTTTTGATAAATTGTCTTTACCTTCCTTCTAGTCCTTCAAGAGAAGATATTTTTATCTTGCTCAGCTTGGAGATGGCTCTTATAATCTTAACTTCTACAAAGATGAAAACACCTCAAAAGAACCCAAAGGAACCATCTTCCTGGATTCATGCACAGAAGTTGTTCAGGTAACCTTCTGCAGCAAGATACTTATTACTGGAACATGATGAGATTTAAAATAAACCATTTTGAATTGTAACATCTTTTTAGCTTCTGTGTCTTTACAGAACACCAAAGTTCGTCGCTTTGCCTTTGAGCTGAAGATGCAGGACAAGAGCATGTTTCTGTTAGCTGCGGACAGTGAGGCAGAAATGGAGGATTGGATGAACACACTCAACAAGACCCTTCACAGCAGCTTTGAGCAGGCCATGCAGGAGAAGAAGAACAGAGACTTGCAAGATGGTCTGTTTCTGCTTCTGCCTGCCTGTTGTAGGCTTTATCTTATGCCTTTTATTTTGACAATTATTCTTAAGTAATTCTCATCCCATAGCTATCCATATTTTATATTTAGAGCAAAATATTATGGTTGATAGTGGTCCATATCTTGACTCCAGTATATGGGCTATATGTAATCCAAAATTAACCCAAAGCCATCAATTTTATATAGCCCAATGGTTTGCTTAGCCTGCAACAGATAAGAGATATGGCTATCGGCAAGATGATAGCTTCTTTTATTTTGATGCATTGTGGTGTACAGCTAGTATCCTAAATACAAACAACAGGTCAATCAAACCTGAAGAATACCACACATTCTGAATACCAGACATGGCCAATAGCATGCCTAAACCAAACCTGGATGTTCTATTTTTCTGGCCATGTCATAGGTAGGTATTAATAGGTAATAATAATACCTAATATAATAGATAAACACAGATGTAGGATTGTATCTATTTTGCCACAGGTATTTAGCTTTGTGGGAAAGCATGGGTGAAGAACAAATCAGGACCCATATTATACATATGTGGGCCATGTTTTGGTCTACCGGATCCAGATTTGTTTTTAGGGTTTGACATGTGACTCATATTCCATTCAGTGTTGTGTACTTGTCTAAGCATAGTTCTGGTGATGGTCTCTCCAGCAGATGAGGAACAAGAAAAAACAGACCTGACCTCCAGTTGCTTTCAGGACAGCTTCCAGGTAGCTTGTTCTTTTTTTCTACCCTAATGTGTTTAAACATACCTTGAACTCATATTCTCTGTTAATGACCACAAAAATACACACCCACCTTGCATGAGTTTGCCTGCTGAGGAGATGCTTAATTTTTCCAGGTGACCTATTTAGAGCTTAGCCTTAATTTATTTTTTGCAATTTCCTACAGTACCCTGCTGTTTCCTAACCAGCTGAAAATTTGATGTTATGTAAAAGAACAACAACTGTGCCAGGTGCTAGGGGTGTTTTTTAAGGCCTTAAAGCAGATAATTGCAAAAGCTATAAAAGTCCAGACCAGTCCAACTGTGCAAAATGTTCTTAATGTATTACTTTCATTGTAAAAGGCATGCCAATAATAAAATACTGTTCTATAAAAGGGGAAAAAGAGCTGTTGTCAAAAGTTCAGGAATATTTACTGTGCTTTTGCTTTCTTTTTAGACTGGGAGAGAGATTGATATCAAAACGAGGAGTGATGCTCATCCCAAACTCTTCACTCTTGATCCTTTTACACAGGTGATTTAGACCATACACCCTGGTTATTGTCTGAAACTGTGATTGTTTGTATTAATTATGTCAGTCTGTTGTGTAATGCAATGTTTACCCCAAAGAAACTGGACTTTACTGGCCTTGAGCCAGACATACGGCAGTTTGAGGAGAAGTTTGGAAAGAGAGTCCTTGTCAGCTGCAATGACCTGTCCTTCAACCTGCAAGGCTGTGTGGCTGAAAATGAAGCTGGACCCACAACCAACGTAGGTTAACTTTCATCACTAACTTTGTCTCGGATAAAAGGAAATATAAACACTGTTCAAAAGGATTAATGAAATAAGCATTTATATTCAGTGTTCTGTAAAATGATTTAAAAAAAGTTTTTCCTTCTGTTCTTCTACAGGTGGAGCCTTTCTACGTGATCCTGTCCCTTTTTGACGTCCAGAACAGCAGAAAGATCTCGGCTGACTTTCATGTGGATCTAAACCACCCTCTGGTGCGAGGGATGACTTCAAGTTCTGTTAATAATTCAGAGATGAACAGCAATGAAGATGATGGACCTCTCAGTGGCTACAAGCTGGCCAGCATGCTGCCAGAAGGATCTCTTCAGTACCCCAGGCAGGGGGTTTTCTCAGTCACCTGCCCTCATCCTGAGATCTTCCTGGTGGCCAGGATTGAGAAGGTTCTTCAAGGAGGAATCACTCACTGCACTGAGCCCTACATGAAGAACTCAGACTCTGCAAAGGTACTTTTTTTTTTAATTTCTTTTTTAAAATTGAATTTCTAGTATTGTTGTTCTTTACAGATATGTCTTCCCCTACCTTTGTTTCCTTGTAGCCTTTTATTTATTTATTTTTCTTTGTCTAACTGGAAATGATTATACTGCTGATTCTGCTTTCATTTGTTTTGTTTCTTCCAGTTTAATTTCTTTTAACTTTTCTGGTGTTGTTTGACTTAAGTGATGAGGGGAAAAGCCAAAATGGACTGTAGCAAGAAAATTGCTTTAACATTCCTTCTACTAAATGTGTTAAAGTTGTCTGTGTTTATAAAACATACAATATGTACACTATTTTCTTGTGTAGGTGGTCCACAAAGTGTTGAAGAATGCTAGACTGGCCTGCGGCAGACTGGGGCAGTACAGGATGCCTTTTGCATGGGCTGCAAGGTTTGAGAAAACCCATTTACTCTCTTGGCTAATACTTTCTCAGCTAATGTTTAGACCTGTCCCTGTTAGCTAGCTCATTTCTAATCTTAAAGCCCACAACTTGATATGTGGAAGACAAATACTCACTCACTAAAAAACCCTACATTAAATACTGTGCACTCACTAAAAAACCCTACATTAAATAAATTAAATACTGTTCTTTAGCTACCAGTAACCTATCTGGAATAGAATTAAATAGCTCTTTATTTTCACCCTTGCAGGAACAATGAAAAACAGTTTGGGTTCAGTTTGCTCTTTGTTGGCAGCAACAATAAAACAAAACAACTTTATAACATACCGTATATAACAAAGGTTAAAGCGAATCCAAAAAGTGGAACGTAGATAGATGATATTGCACAGTCATGAACATGTAATATCATAGTCATTGTTGAATAATGCACAGTAGAAGTCTGAAAATACTGCGCAGTTGTTCATTCGGGGCTTGGCTAGCAACTGTTTTGGGTAATGTGCCATTTCTGACCTCACATCAGGTTATTTAGTTATTTGTAGAATTATTTAGTATTTTTGTCAAGATTTCTGCCATGTTTGACACACTGTTTGCTATTTCTTGTGAAATTGTTCTCATTTTTTGATTTTTTTTTTTTAACTATTTGTAATCACTTGGCTAGCTAGTGAACCTCAATATGTATCTTTTGTTGACTTGAAACAAATTAGCTTATTTTAAGTTTTAATGTTATGTTTTAAGTATGTCCACTTCTACATTTAAATATAATTGGGCATGTTTTTATTATGAGGTTTAAGTTTTAGCAATTATTGTTATATTTTGGCTGGGCAATAACAATTTGTATCCAACTTTAACTTTACTTACTGTATTTACTGTATATAGCACTTTTCATACAATAAATGTATTTGTTTCAGCAAATAGATACATCAATAGAAAACAATTCCCTTTCCTTTCCCTTGTATGAAATGATTGTTTTGTTTTCACATTTTACCAGGTCTGTCTTCAAAGATGCATCAGGAACTTTGGATAAAAACTCTCGTTTCTCAGCTCTCTACAGACAGGAGAGCAGCAAACTGTCAGACGAGGACATGTTCAAACTTCTGGCTGATTTTAGAAAGTATGTATTTCCACCATACCACTTTTAAAAACGTATAATTATTTAATCTTTTATTTTACATTTCATCTACCACTTTTTGTGTATTTTTCCCACATAGACCAGAAAAAATGGCCAAACTTCCTGTGCTCTTAGGGAACTTGGACGTGACTATTGACAGTGTGCCTTCAGATGTGACCAGTGAAGCCTTTTTAATGTTTACAAAATTATATTTAGCTATATATATTTAACTATGTTACTTGATGACTGAACTCTGCAACCACTTATTTCCTGCTTTTAGATTGTGTCACTTCCTCTTACATTCCCGTGAGGGGTTTTGAGGACGTCGGGTCAGGCAGCACTCTGCTGGAGGTTGAGGAGTTTGTGCCCTGCATTGCCAAATGCTCACAGCCATTTACCATCTATAAGAACCACTTATACGTCTACCCAAAACATCTCAAGTACGATAGCCAGAAGTCTTTTGCTAAGGTTTGTAGAATGCCAAAAAAATCATCATTTTTTTCATAGAAGACTTCAGAGAGGGGGGGTCTCAAAGTCAAATGAATTGGGGGCCACTGTTACCCCTGGTATCTCATCGAAGGGCCAAAAACCAATAGCAGGGGGTCAGATTACATTATACCAAAATCTAGTTGTGAGCCACATGTGGATGCTTTGTGCACTAGTAGCTGGGCCCCCTGCTTTAGTGTACGTTTTCTACATGCTCATTTTTAGTGTGGACCACAAGAGACAGTTAGTGGAAGTCTGTCTGCTGCAACACAAGTCAAAAAGATCATTTTAACCAATTATTATGTGGATCACAAAATGATCCCTTCAAAATGTAAACTATATTCCTATTCTCTCTGCTCAAGGCAAGGAATATTGCTGTGAGAGTTGAGTTCAAGGATTCCGACGACGATGAAGCACAGCCACTGAAGGTGCAAAAACATAAGTTGATTTTTTTTCACTTTAATTTTATATACACTTGTGTCTTTTTTTTTTTAATTTTCTCCTGAAATCTGAATTACTTTCAGTGCATCTATGGTCATTCTGGTGGTGCTCTCTTTACTACACATGCCTATGCAGCTGTCCTGCACCATCAGCAGAACCCAGAGTTTTACAGTGAGGTAAGGGCATCATTAATTAAAATTAAAAATTTTTTTTTTAAAACATTTGCAGATTTAGGGAAATGATATGGTACAGTAAATGTGTTACATACAATGTTAATTAATATGGAATTATTTGTTTCCTTTTGGCTTGAAATAGCCTTCTGTTAACAAGAAGTACCATCACCAACCCTTGGTGAGGGTACTCTGAGAAAACAAAATATTGTCAAACCCTCCTTAAAAGCATAAAAACAACAATTGTTCAAAGGTAGATCAAAGTGATAATGTATTTTGGTTAATTGTCTGAAATCAAAAAATATTTAAGAGCCCAGTTTTAAAATTTATTTTTTTATTTTTAGATAAAGATAGAGCTGCCGACCCAGCTGCATGAAAAGCATCACCTTCTTTTCACCTTCCATCATGTCAGCTGTGACAGCAATAGTAAGAAGAAAGATCCCGTGGAGAGTCCAGGTAGAACACCAGTGACAAAACTTGAGTCATTATCTAGTCATATGTTATAGAGACTTACTTTCTGGAATTTATTTATTTTCAACAAGGGGGCATAAATTTTAGGTGGACATTTTCTCAGGCGAGCTTTATCAGACCTTTGGAAAAAACCTTAAATCTGCTTTAAATTATAATGTGGCCATTTATTATATATGATTCTTCAGTCAGGACAAAGTGGAAAAACAGCTTCATACCTGTCTGTATAACCCAGGCATGGGCAAACTATGGCCCGGGGGCCAGATGGGGCACATTTGGCTTTTTATTTCCGGCCCACCAAACTATATTATAAATGTATATTGTCATTATATTTCTACTTTTTCACTGTAATGCCTGTATTTCCCCATTAAATGGTGTAGAAAAGGCTAAAAGAATTTTAGCATTTTATCCTTTATGCATGACTTACATGTCATATATTTTAGTTCACACAAACACTTCATCTCCTGGTATGCCCACGCCTGGTATAACAAGTAACTAAGAACTGGTAGTTGGGCTCATAATTGCCATTATCATTTCAAGAATTACAATACAGACAAGAGTAAAAAAAACTTGTAAAAAGTATTCTCAGTTTCTGGTTGAAAACACAGTTTTTCATTGCAGATGAACATTAGAAGTATTGTAGCCATTTGCAAAGAAAATGTACAAAAAGAAAGGCAGCAAAGCATTAAGATGAACAAAAAGATGACTTAGCTTTTGAATTTTTTGTATACTTTAGATTGGAGTTTGACTGGAGTGATAGAATGTGACCTGGTAAATGTTGTACAAAACCTGCGTTTGGATCATTTTGCAACATGTCTATCTGCAGTGGGCTCAGCCTGGCTGGCTCTGCTGAAGGATGGCAAAGTCATCATGAATGAACAGCCACTCCCTGTGGCTTCAAATCTACCTGCTGGCTACCTCAGTGCCCAGGACTGCTCAACGAAGGTGAGAGAACAAGCGATCTTGTTGTGTAAGCGCAATAACCATCCCAGCCTGCCACTGCGTTAGCCTGGTGGCAATACAACAGAGTAAAATAGAATTCTTACTTTATTGTCTTTGTACAACAGAGTAAAATATTGCCACCACTGCTGCTTTTATGAAGCTGCTCGCACCTGCTGATTATCAGTAATCAAGTGCCTTTAGCAAAATGTGGCTGCTGCTACTTTGACATATGGTAGCAACAAGTTCTTCAAACATTTTCATTATTTCGGATTTGCTTGTATTTATATAAAATTACCCAGTTGTGTGTGTTGTGCTTTTGTGTACCTGAGGCTAGATTTAAATAGAACTTAGAACTTGTTAATACCTGGTGAGTTTGCAGGTGAGTTCTGCTACAGAACCACCTAGATTTATTCCTATAATTGTAATTGAAATCTTATGTTTTTCTTTTCTAATCCAGTCCAGTGACTTTGCGGTTTGATGCCTCCATCATTTTATGTGGTGAAGTAATAATTTTCCACTTGTTATTACAGCACTGTGGTTCTGAGATTAAATGGATTGATGGAGGAAAACCTGTCTTCAAAGTTTCCACCTACCTGGTTTCTACCATTTATACTCAGGTACTCCCAAAGAATCTCATCATTCAGTGTAATCTGGTCATTATTCATAGTCACCATTTTATATTTCTCTTACAAAATGTATGTTTTTATTTAGGATCAGCACTTACACAACTTCTTCCACCACTGTCAAAGCATGGAGGTCTCAGAACAGGGTTCAGAGGGGGACTTGGTTAAATACCTCAAGGTTTGTATTGGGCACAGTTATTTCCACGCATATTTCCCATCAAATTAAATATTGTTATCAAACATTAATGATCTGTTTTGCATCCCACCCTAGAGTCTTCATGCCATGGAAGGTCATGTGTTGGTCAACTTTCTCCCCACCATCCTTAATCAGCTCTTTTGTATCCTGACTAGAGCCAGAAATGAGGACGTGGCAGTCAACGCTACCAGGCACATACAAGTGCACACATACATATAAATATATATATGCATACACACAGAAAAGGAGATCTGTAAGCAATAAAAAATAGCCAAATTATGCTAAATTAGTATATAATTAAAATACAACCTATTCGACTTAATTAGTTAAAAACCTTGAACACACCATTAATGTCGTGTTTATTTCTTCTTCTTCAGGGTAATGGTCCATGTAGTAGCACAGTGCCATGAGGAGGGGCTTGAACATTACCTACGATCTTATGTCAAGGTACAATTATGTCCTTAACTAAAAGTATCTTCGCAGTGAGTTTTACTGAAATCCAATTTGATTTCTTCTTCCCTCTTTGTATCTGATGTCAGTTTGTTTTCAAGCCAGAGCCTTACTCTTCCACAGTGGGTAAAACCATACACGAGGAGCTGACTGGAGCCATGACAGCCATACTTAAGCCATCTACTGACTTTCTGACCAGCAACAAGCTTCTGAAGGTGACCTACACTCATGGGGTGGTTTGGTCAATTCTACACATGTTCAGGTTCCTGATATTCATGCATCCAAGCATACAACATTCTGTAATTATGTTATCAGTACATACGGTACGACAACAGTAACAAATTACTGCAAGTCGATAAGGTATGGTTTTAAGCTAAATCAGAAATGACAAAGTTAGGTGGAGAAGAAGTACTAATTGTTTCTAAACAAAGCCTTTATGACCTTCTTTATACTAAAAAGCAGTGTTTTTCAACCTTGGGATTGTGACCCACATTGTGTTGCCTTGAATCCCAATGGGGTCACCTAAAATGTCTAGTAATTGATAATAAAAAATTACATGACAAAATGAAGCTGAAACTGAATCACTGTAATGCTTTCCATCTTTCAAACATCCACTGTGGTCAGTTGAAAATGCTGCAGTAGCTCATCTTTTATAATTCATTGTTTGAGAGACTCAAAGAGTTTGAGAGTTTTCATTTTCAGCTTTGTAAGACAAGCTCCTCTAGCTGTACACCTGACCAGGGAAATAAAATGACATGTTGTGCACTGATCTGGCTGCTCTGTGTTTGCAACATAGAATAACAAACATGATCAAAAACTAATTTTAGAAACAACAAGCTCTGGGGTCATCAGAAATTTGTGATTAAAAAATTGGGACAAAATATTTTTTCTTTACATGCCAGTGCATGTGTGTTAGTGTGCTTTATACGCTTAGCTTTACATGTACCCTGTACAGATCAAAGATACTGCCTGCTCTACAGATCCAATTTCTCCGCAAACAATGAAATACAAAAAATAAGAAATACGTTTAGGCTTTCAACTCTGTTTTTACCTGTGTATCTAATGAAATGATTTCATTTTCCAAAGTTGGAACACAGCACAACAATAAAACATAGAACCATGGATCACCAACCCTACTCTGATGCACATACTAAGCATTCTAGGAGTTTTAACGTTGTGTTAACCTTTTGTTTGTGTTGCAGCACTTGTGGTACTTCTTTGAAGCCCTAGTGAAATCTATGGCCCACCATCTCATTGAAAGTGAAAAGGTGAAGGTAGGTTTCGTAGGGTTCTTCCTTAATTTAAGTAATTTAAGGAAAAACCTGGATATGAGATGTAATTTACAAAGATTTGATGGTGATTTCTATCATTTGCCATGATCTTGATTACATTTAAGAATTCTCTTTGAACATGTTTTAAAAATTGCTCAACAAATATTGGAGTGGACTGTTTTGAATTCATACATCTGCATACTATCAATAATGAGGCTTTATTTAAAAAAAAATCTACTTTTTAGCTTATTCAGGGCTACAGCATTGGTTTTTAGCATATTTTAGTTACATATTATAATATAAATAATAATGTATATGCCATACATTTCATTCTTTTGGCCAACTATTTCAACATCGTCCATCCATCCAGCCATCCGAACATTAGGTATTTCTGAATTATTTTACTTCTCTACTTTATCAGCCCATTTTTTTCCTCTGGAACAGCTCTCCAGAAACCAGCGATTCTCTGCCTCCTTCCACCAAGCCTTAGAGACACTGGTTCACACATTGATGCCACACATCACTCAGAAATACAAAGACAACCTGGACGCAGCAAGCAATGCCAACCACAGCCTGGCAGTTTTCATCAAGGTTTGTGATTAGCTATGTTTAAATCTCTATCTCTGTGATGTGCTGTAAGTAGGGATGTAAGGATCGTGAACCGATTGAAAATCAATACAAATGCTTGACAATTCACATTGATAAAAGCATCAAGGACAAAGAAGTAGGCTGCGCTATCTCAAAAGGTCAGTGGTCATACCATGAGACTACACACTCTAGTACAGTAGGTGGCGATGTGCACCTAAAAACGTTGGTTGTGATCCACTATTAAACCAAGAGACATCAACATGTTTTACAGTGTTTCTGTAAAGAAAGGAACAGTTAACATTTTATATTCTTTTGTTGTTTAATATATTGACAGTTGGTGAGGTAAATCAGACCACCACTAGTTTGACTTTTAATAAGAGGGGATAAATGGTGGTGTGTAGTGGTTCTCCACAAGGTCATTTCATTTAGTAACAATATTTTGTATAGTTCTTACAAAGGTATTGTATATGATCAAAATCCTATTTGAGCATAATTTGTTTGCAGCTCATTTTGTTAAAAAAAAAAAGTGATGAAATCGTATCACAAACACAAAATTAGTGAATCATATCGTATTGTGAGTTGAGTGTATCGTTACATCCCTGTAAGTGTTCTCTGATTCCCCAGCGCTGCTTCACCTTCATGGACAGAGGCTTTGTCTTCAAGCAGATCAACAACTATATGAACTACTTTGTTCCTGGAGATCCCAAGGTTTGAAATCTTAAAATCTTAAAGTAAAACATTTTACTACCAGTATAATCAAATCTTGCCTGATCTGACACTTGTCCTTCTGTATTCTCACCAGACCTTGTATGAGTTCAAGTTTGAGTTCCTGAGAGTCGTCTGCAACCATGAGCATTATGTCCCTCTTAATCTGCCCATTCAATTTGGAACAGGGCGAATGCAGAGGTTCCAAGGTAAAATATGGAACAAATTGTTGTGGGGCCAGCTGCTGTGATACTTGTAAATACTTCATTAGATTACAGCGTAAAGTTTCCTTGGCAAGGCTTAGCTTAACAAATATTGTCTTTTCTGCATAATTTTTAGTATTCTATGATCTTCCTGTTTCTGCAAAGACATTACATTTGGATGTTTTATTAGAAAGACAATGTGATATTTTGTTGAGAAAGTTGGATCTATTGCCATTCAGATTGGTGTCATGCGCTGTAATAGACATTTAAAGCATGTCACCCTAACTCCAGTGTTAAGAAATATAATTTATACCTGTTTGACATAAAAAAAAAAATTCCATGATAGCAGGCAATGTTTGTAGGCTTTATAAAACCATCTAAAGACTTTGCACTAAATGTGATTCTATAATTTAAAAAATTGTCACTGCAACAGATCTCCAGCTGGACTATTCCTTAACTGATGACTTTTGTCAAAACCACTTCCTGGTTGGTCAGCTGCTCAGGGGGGTGAGCAGTGCTCTGCAGGAGTACAAGGATGTCCGCCAGATTGCCATCCAGGTTCTGAAAGGCCTGATGATCAAACACACATTTGATGATCGCTACACAGGAAAAGTGAGCTATACAGCTCTCACACCAACAACAATCAGCAAAGTTTCAGTCAATCACAAACCCTTGTAACAACTTTTCTTTTTTGTGATATCCCTGTCGTTGGTATCAGAGCCAGCAGGCCCGACTGGCCACTCTTTACCTCCCTCTGTTTGGCCTTCTCCAGGAAAACATCAACCGTCTGGATGTCAAGGAGTCAACGATTCACAACCCAGTAAGTTTGACATCTCACGGCGTTCAGTCTCCATTTTCCAAGTGTTTGTATGTACGTCTATGTATATTTGTGTGTGCGTTTCTAAAATCAAAATTTTGTTTCTGCCAGAATGTAAGGGAGGAGTCAATAGTGGTGGCTCAAAAAACTGGCAGCATCGTAGAAAATGCTCTCCACAAAGATGTGTGTGGAGTCATCGCTGTAACAGGTGACTTATTTCTCTGTCCTTTAATCTAATATAGCAGCTCATTTAATCCTGACTATGAATTACAATTATTAACTCTGTAGCTTTTTATTTAGTTACAAAATAGAACTTAAAGCATTTCTTGGCTAACATGTAGCTATCAGTAACTATTAGTTTGTTTTTATTTAGATGTAGGTCTAAATAAGGTAGGTTTCCCTAAGAGGGGTTTTGGGTTTAAAAAGTGTGCCACATGGTGATACCGGTGAAATGTTATTTCTAATACATATTATTTTTTTAATCAATTACTTTATTATTTTTGGCTATGTTTCTTTTTATCCATTTCTGATATGACTTGAATGAAGATTGTAATTTAGAAATATGTTTTTCTGTCACTATCGGAAAAACACATATGGAATTTACTGGACATTTTACATTAACCAATGTGGTATTTGAGTTGATGCTTGTCTCTCTAAGTGGCCTTTGATGGACAGCTGACCTCATTAGGGTTTGGTAGTAACGCCCTCATAGACATCTGAGCTGTTTACAATTATTAGGTGTCTTAAAAAGCTGACATGTAAGAAACTTTTATGTGATTCTTTCCTTCAGCACCTCCTCTCAGCTCCATCCCTAGTACCATTGCAGTTCACCACACAGACTCTAGAGGTTCCCTGGTGTCCACAGACTCTGGTAACAGCCTGCTGGACAAGAGGAGTGACATGACTAACTCCCTGGAAAGGGTACAGTGAAACACCACAGAGCTGCAGAAAACGATGTATAAAAAAAAAAAAAAAAATTAAAAGGCTGCTTAAATAACTTAAATAAAGTTGGGTAAAATGTGCTCAAAAGATAACTTGCAGTAAGGCAGCTGTAAAATTACCCAGTGGACAGCTAAAGCATATACAAAAAAAAAAAAAAAAGCAATGACACACTAGAAATAAAGTGAATTACAACCATTCAGCCAGAACCCCACCTGAGTGAAAGACAAAATTGAAGAAGCCTCTTGAAAATTTTTTTTCAAAAGAAAATTAACTTCTAACCAAACTTCTTAGCATTACATGACCTAGAGGACTGAAAACATCCACTGGACAAGATTTGTGGCAAGACATTTAAAGCTCATTAAAAGCTTTAATAACATAGAAAAGAATGACTTCATTTGTCATTTGTGAACGAAAAACCATAATTCAGGCAGTACTTTGTTTGTGTAGCAAACCTATAGCAGGTGAAGAAAACTGAAAAGCATTTGAAAGAAAATTTGAACACAAGGTAAAATGTAGACATTAAGGTAAGATCTCAACATTTAGCATAAAAAACACAGCAAAAAGGCCTAACTATTATTGTACTGTAGGTACGGTAATTGTTTAATTTGTTTCCAAAATTATTTTGTTAATTGGTTTAGGCCAAAATAGTCATAAATAGCCAGCTATTTTAGCTATTTCAGAAAGGCTAAAGATAAACCTTTAAAGATAAATAACTACATAAATAGCCAGCTATTTTAGCTATTTTAGCTATTTTAGCTATTCCACTTTGGACATGGCAGTTATAAGCTATCACTAAAAAAGAACTTGCACCAATCTTCAAATTAACCAAAAATAAGTCTTCAAAAGTTTAGCAACACATTCAACCAGAACGAGCTAGCCAGAAATATTAATGAATCGAAGAAACAATCAAAAAAGCTACGAGTATGCCAATCATTGCGGTAATACAAGCAGGCTAATTTTAGAGTCAAACAAGTAGTTTTTTCCTAATACTGTGGTTTTGATCGTGTTCCTTGTTGATCAGTCACACTTTCATTTCCCTGGCTGCTGTTTTAGAATCAAGGGTCATCAACTCTGGGCAGCAATCTGCTGCGCTGTGACAAACTTGAGGAGGATGAGATCAAAAATCTGCTCATGTGCTTCCTGTATATTCTCCAGAGCATGTCCGAGGGTGGGTGTATGTACTGTTCAGTATGGTTGATAGGCTCATAGTACCTGCAGCACATCAAAATATCTACTCTGACTAGTATTTCACTGTTGTCCTCTCCTGTAGAAGCCCTTTTTTCTTACTGGAACAAAGCACCTTCGTCAGAACTGATGGACTTCTTTACATTGGGGGAGTAAGTACAGAACGTGTTTTTTACAAGAGTCAGAAAAATAAATGAAATAATAATGACTTTCAAAACACAGTTTGCTGAGAAAATATCCAAGTGAGTAAACACAGTTTGCTGAGAAAATATCCAACTGAGTCTTAGGCTTTCTTTTTGAATTACTGCTTTCTGGGAAAAGCTCTTCTCATTCTTTGAATGCAGACTGTGGGATGGACCAGGGATGCTCATTTACAGTAGTAATAACCCTGATTATAAAAGTAATTAGATACAAATCAGCCATAATCCATCATTAGGACGGTTTTACACCAGAGCTGTTCATGGTGCTCTAAAAGAACAAACTATGGTCTGCCTGAAATCCAGGGTTTTGGTTTATTTTCAAGGAATTCCAATGTGGTTTGACTCAAGATACATTTCTTTGTTGTTTTTAACTATACTTTGTATGTGATGACAATGAAAATATGTCTCTGCTTGCTCTTTTTCCTCAGAATTTGCTTGCATCAGTTCCGATACATGGGGAAGAGACTCATTGCCAGGTAGAGCATCAGTGTCATGACTCTCTTCCAGAAGCCATGGGAGTAAACAAATAGAAGAAACTGACAAAAGACTGGAAAATCCAAATTATCAGTGTTTTTAATTCTCTTTCAGGAGCTATGACAGTCCAGCACCCGCAGCTGCAGACAGGAAGTCTCTGACTCTACCTGTGTCTCGTAACAGGGCAGGGATCTTACACTCTCGCCTACAGCAGCTGGGAACTTCAGAGAACTATCACACCTTGAACAGTAAGTAAGGTCTGAGGCCAGTCACAGCATGTGGGTTGAGTTGGTGCCTGGCAACTTATTCTTTAAAACAAACTTTTTTTAATAAAATGCCTTCAGGTGATAGCATCTAAGTAAGTTGTAATTTTAAATGATGATTTTCAGGCAATTGTAGATGATTCAAAATCAGTTGTTTGGCCAAATATATCCTTAGTGTAATTTAGAGAGCTTCTTGGTCCAACTTTCTTGTCCAGCTTTTGACACATTATTATCATTTAAAGCTTTTCATTTTATTTACTTTTCTCACCTTTTTGACTATATACTATTACACTATGTTTTCCTTCATTGTCCTTAGTCACTCGTATTTATGAATTAGATATGGAAATTATTTTTAAAGAAACTTATGGCAATGTTTTATATATATAAATAATACATTTCAGAATTTTTGTCTATTTTATGTACAAGTTTAACATGGAGTGTTATCTCCATGCAGTCTACTCTCACACAGAAGCCGATTTGAGCAGCCAGTGTTTGCTGGAGGCGAATGTTTCCACTGAGGTGTGTCTCACTGTGCTGGACACACTCAGTATTTTCATCAAGGGTTTTAAGGTAAAGGCTCTGACAGATCGTTTCACTAAAACAATATGCTGCCCCTCGTCACGTGACATTCATCCAGCTGTCTCCCTCTTTTAGACCCTGCTGACCTTAGACCTGGGTCACAACCCCTTGATGAAGAAGGTCTTTCAGGTGCACTTGTGTTTCCTGCAGATCCCACAGTCTGAGATGGCCCTCAAACAGGTCTTTACCTCTCTCAGGACCTTCATCTACAAGGTAACCCCATATGTTAAAGACTTAAAATGTTTTTTAAGGCCTAGAAATTTAAAACTATCTCTGTGTCTATGCTTCCTCCAGTTCCCTTGTACATTCTTTGACGGGCGGGCAGACATGTGTGCTTCTCTGTGCTACGAAATACTCAAGTGCTGCAACTCCAAGCTCAGTTCTATCCGCAGTGATGCTGCCCACCTCCTCTATTTCCTCATGAAAAGTAACTTTGACTACACGGGCCGCAAGTCCTTTGTACGGACTCATCTACAGGTACATAACACTGATTGTCTTTTGCCACCTGTCATGATGTTGTAGAGCTCATTTCTGCTGTTATTCTTTAC